>NC_064291.1:15971422-16177828 GCF_019186545.1 Solanum stenotomum | reverse complement strand
CTCCTCTTGCAATCTGTCCCTAGCAAGCTTTTTCCACCAAGAAGCAGCATAATCAGAAAACTCAACAACAGCAAGTTTAACTTTCTTACCCTCAGAGTAGTTATGGAAATCAAAGATGGCTTCAACTCGTCTCTCCCAATCAAGGTACAAGTCTGGATCCCTTGTCCCCTTGAAAGATGGCATCTTCATCTTTATACTATTTATATTATTATCTTCTACTCTACCTCTTTGTCCCCTCCTATCTCTTCGTTCTAGATTAAATTCAACATCAAAATCATCATTATCATATTCAGGATTTACAAAAGGGATATGGGGTACATTCCTTCTAACTTGGGGTCTAACATTATTTGGGGGTACACCATTATTCTCCCTCCTAATTGCAGCTATGGTGTCATTCTGCTCGATAATCATATCCCTCATCTCTTGAAATTGTAGGGTCCATCTCTCAAATTGTTGGTGCATAGCTTGAAGGGTGAAGTCGTTCCTTCCATTTACCTCGGCTTCTAAATGAGCCCTTTCCTCATCACCACCTGAATTAGACAGCTAAGAAAAAAAAGAATAAATGATCAAGTATCACACTTTTAATATGGCTTTTACCCTCTTTTAAACTCACCCACACTTGCCTTTTTCCACTCAAAATAACCTTTGAACGATAATACTTTGTAGATTTATAATTAAACCAAAACGTGTAGCAAGTTCGTAGTAATAAAGTATGGGATCTTGGGGTACAAAAAGAAAGTAAAGAACAAGTCCTAGAACAAGTAGGATTTAGTTGAAACAAAACACGAATAAAAAGGAACACATTTTAGAATTATAAGAACAAGAAAAAAAAATTTCTCTTATTCTTAAAGGTCTGGAATCCCCTCTTCTTGCTACCTTCTTGCTTGGAAACAAATTAATGCAAAACTTGGAGAGCAAGTAATAAGATTTCTTGAATAGCAAGTAATAAACTTTCTTGGGTATCAAGTAATCAAATTTCTTGGAGGACAAGTAATCAGATTTCTTAGAGAGCAAGTTATGACTTTTTTTTCTGTTCACGGCACTGCAAAAAAAAAAAATTTTTTTTTTCACGATGCTACTGTTTGCGCTACAGTTATTTTTTTTTTTTCCGATCTAAGAAGAAATCCCAAATTATCAAGAACGGAATCCTGATAGAACCGCTCTGATACCACTTGATAACAGCAAGGTTAAGGGAGATCACAAATAGAGAATTGAATATTAGAATGCGGAAGCACAAAGAAAAGAAACAAAAAAACTAACTAAAGATATGGGAAATTCGAAGGAAAGATCCACGAATTTCCAAGGATTAGATGTTCTAAGGCCTTGAAAAGATCCAAGTAACAACGTATAGATTTATGGAAGAAATCTAACGCCTTTACTTGAGAAAACGAATCAAAACGATAGATTCGGATCTTGACCGCTTTATGAGTAACTAAAGACAATAATTAGTATGTAGAAACTAATCACCTTCTAAAGAATACCAAAAAAAAAACCAAAGATATCGAAAGAAGAAGTTACTTTATACCTTAAACTATGAAACTAGTAAAGGTTTAAAGATAAATTCTCAAAGAACAAGTCACAAAGGTTCAAAGAACTCTCTCAAATATTATTAATGTCAATCTAAATTGTCTTTAATGAATGAAAAGCACTCCTATATATAGGAGAAGGGTAAAAACATCCAAGAAACCCTAGAAAGACAATTACAAGAAATCCTACTCTAGAAAGGAAATAAAGTAACCTAACTAGGAACAAATTTAATACTTCTAGGAAAGCATTAAATGGTACTTAGGAGACCATAATTAGACTAAGGAAAATATTAATAACATATATATAAATAAATAAATAAGGTAAATCCCAACTAGGAAAAAAATTTTGACAATCTTGGAAAGTTTGACTAGTCTTCTCTCAAAACTTGGGCAGAAAGCAACTCTTGTTGTGGCTGATTCTTGGACTCTTCTTGACCTTATTTGCACGAAATTGGACCTTAAAATTCCTAATCTTGGGCTTGAATTTGGGCCACCAAATAATTGTAGCATTTGGACAATTCCTCCCCCTTGGGCTTGAGCTCTTCTTCCCCAATAAGACACCTTTGGATCAGCGATTGAATCTCATTGAGCTTATCATTGAACTCCTTGGTTTGAGATCTTGTTATGGGCCTCCTTGGAGTTTCTAAAGCTTCATCCTTGTCCTTCAATGGAGTAGAGCTTCCTTGGATGCTATCACTAGTTCTAGTGGAGTTCAGAATCGCACGTATGCCCTAGGGAATCGACAAAATTTGGAGGCTTCACCGGATGTGGTTACAGGTACATTATCCATCTTTTCACATATTGTATATGCATTAATTGATCCGGGGTCTACACTATCATATGTCACTCCATTGATTGCTGCAAAGTTCAAAAGAACACCAAAATTATTGGTTAAACCATTTGAAATGTCTACACCGATTGGTGAATCTATTATAGTTAGAAGAGTCTATCGAAAGTACATAGTAACTGTTTGTGGTCGTAATACATTAGCTGACCTTGTTGAACTAGAAATGGTTGATTTTGATGTCATAATGGGTATGGATTGGTTAGCTTCTTGTTATGCTACAGTAGAATGCTGAACTAAGATGGTGCATTTCCATTTTCCAAAAGAGGCAGTCCTTGAATGGAAAGATAATATTGGGGCGTCAAGAGGTAAGTTTATATCTTATTTTAAGGCGAAGAAGATGATGTCCAAAGGCTACATATGCCATTTAGTAAGAATAAGAAAGATAGATGCAGATCCACCAACTCTTCAATTTGTTCCGGTGGTAAATGAATTTCCTGATGTATTTCCTGAAGATCTTCCAGGTTTGCCTCCAGAACGAGAAGTAGAGTTTGGTATTGATATAATTCCAGATACTCAACCTATCTCCATTCCTCCATATAGAATGGCCCCGACAGAATTACGGGAGTTGAAGGAACAATTAAATGATTTGTTAGAAAAAGGATTCATAAGGCCTAGTATGTCCCCTTGGGGAGCACCAGTTTTATTTGTACGCAAGAAAGATGGCTCATTGAGAATGTGTATTGATTACCGACAGTTGAATAAGGTAACGATTATAAACAAATATCCCCTCCCAAGAATTGATGATTTGTTTGATCAGTTACAGGGTGCTAAGTGCTTTTCAAAAATAGACTTGAGGTCGGGTTATCACCAAGTGAGTGTCAGAGATCAAGATATACCCAAGACGGCTTTTCGAACATGGTATGGTCATTTCGAGTTTTTAGTTATGTCATTCGGGCTAACAAATGCACCAGCAACTTTTATGGATTTGATGAATAGGGTGTTCAAGCCATTTTTGGATGTGTTCGTCATAGTATTTATAGTTGACATTATGGTGTATTCAAGATCTGAAGAGGACCATGCTAATCAGTTGCGGCATGTGTTATAGATTCTTCGTGATCGAAAGTTGTACGCAAAGTTCTCTAAATGTGAGTTTTGGTTAAGATCTGTGGCATTCTTGGGTCATTATTGTATCTGATGAAGGAGTAAGGGTTGATACCCAAAAGATAGAAGTTGTGAAGAACTGGCCAAGACCTACAACACCTACGGAGGTTCATAGTTTCCTTGGGCTGGCAAGTTATTAGAGAAGGTTTGTTGAAGGATTTTCTTCTATTTCCGCACCATTAACAAAACTAACACAAAACGAAGTCAAGTTCCAGTGGAGCGATGCATGTGAAAGAAGGCACGGAAGGGTACATAGTGTATTGTGATGCATCGGGAGTGGTCTTAGGATGTGTGTTGATGCAGCATGGTAAGGTGATAGCTTATGCCTCAAGGCAGTTGCGGTCACATGAGAAAAACTATCCAACCCATGATCTAGAGCTAGCGGCAGTTGTGTTTGCTTTGAAGATATGGCGCCACTACTTGTATGGTGTTCACGTTGTTATATATATACTGATCACAAGAGTTTACAATACATCTTTAAGCAAAAAGATCTTAATTTGAGGCAACGAAGGTGGCTTGAGTTATTAAAAGATTATGACATTGATATCTTGTATCATCCCGGGAAGGCAAATGTTGTAGCTGATGCTTTAAGTCGTAAAATGATGGCAAGCACTTATGACTAAAGATCTACGTCAATTAGCTAGCTTGGGGGTTCGCCTTCTTGAATCTCCCGATGAAGGAGTTATTGTGCAAAATGCTACAGAATCCTCATTTGTAGCGGAGGTGAAAGAGAACCAGTACACGGATCCTATCCTATTACAGCTTAAGGAGAATGTACAACAAGATAGACAAAGGCATTTGAGCTTACAGAAGAGGGAGTACTTCAATGCCAAAACAGATTGTGTGTACCTAACATAGATGGACTAAGAAGGAGAATTATGACGGAAGCACATCATTCAAGATATTTTGTCCATCCGGGCTCAATAAAAATGTATCATGACTTGAAAGAAGTATATTGGTGGGGTGACATGAAGAAAAGCATTGCAGAATTTGTAGCTCAATGTCCAAATTGTCAACTAGTTAAAGTAGAGCACCAGAAGCCTGGAGGTTATATGCAGCGTATAGAACTTCCAATTTGGAAGTGGGATATGATTAATATGGATTTTGTCACTGGTTNAAGAAAAGCATTGTAGAATTTGTAGCTCAATGTCCAAATTGTCAACAAGTTAAAGTAGAGCACCAGAAGCCTGGAGGTTATATGCAGCGTATAGAACTTCCAATTTGGAAGTGGGATATGATTAATATGGATTTTGTCACTGGTTTGCCTCGCTCATTCCGGAAGTTTGATTCCATATGGGTGATAGTTGATAGACTCACCAAAGCAGCGCACTTCTTACCGGTCAAGACTACTTATACAGTTGAAGAGTATGCAAAGTTGTATATTAAAGAGATAGTTCGGCTACATGGAGTGCCAATCTCTATTATATCTGATAGAGGAGCTCAATTCACCGCGAACTTTTGGAAGTCATTTTAGAAGAGTTTGGGAACGCAAGTGAATTTAAGCACAGCCTTTCACCCTCAAATGGATGGTCAGGCAGAACGTACAATACAAACACTTGAGGATATGTTGCGAGCTTGTATATTAGACTTCAAAGGTAGTTGGGATGATCATTTGCCGCTTATTTAGTTTTCGTACAACAACTACCATTCAAGTATCAGAATGGCACCTTATGAAGCGTTATATGGGAGAAAGTGCAGGTCACCGATCGGATGGTTTGAAGCGGGCAAAACTGCCTTATTTGGGCCAGATCTTGTTCATCAAGCTATGGAAAAAGTTAAGGTGAAACAACAACGATTAGCAACAACTCAAAGCTGACATAAATCATACACAGATAATAGAAGGAGAGGACTGGAAATTTTCATAGGAGATTGGGTATTTTTGAAGGTATCCCCAATGAAAGGGGTAATGAGATTTGGTAAAAAGGGAAAACTGAGTTTGCGCTATATAGGGCCATATAAAATTATTCAAAGAGTTGGTAAAGTCGCGTATGAGTTAGAGCTACCTCAAGAGCTCTCAACAGTCCATCCAGTATTTCATGTCTCAATGCTTTGAAAATGCATAGGCGACCCATCTCGTATCACTCCTACGGAAGATGTACACGTTACAGAAGATCTCACTTACGAAGAAGTACCCATCGCAATTTTGGATCGACAAGTTAAGAAACTAAGAAATAAAGAAGTAGCTTCTGTAAAAGTACTATGGAGAAACCAACAAGTTGAAGAAGTTACATGGGAAGCGGAAGAAGCAATGAAGTCCAAATATCCTCATTTATTTCAATCCGAGGAGAAGGGTCAAAGTGCTGAGTTGAGACAGTAATAAGTAAGTATAAGTCTAAGCGTATTATGTGGCTAACAGTAGAATTCAACATAGGCTTGATTGAACTTGATTGGAGCTGAATAATTAGGCAAACATTCGAGGACGAATGTTCCTAAGGAGGGGAGGATGTAACGTCCCATATTTTGCATATACTAGTTCTATGTTAGTAGTGAGGGTTTGAAATAGGTTTGACAATATTCGAAAGAAGTTTAAGGCTAAATAGAGTAAGTAAAGTATAATTTGTCATAGTAATCAACCTACTTGCTTAAGCTACTGATTCGGATGACTTACGTAATTAAGTTACTTACGTACATGTGTAGCTTACGTAGAAAGGATTACATAGGTTCTTAATGGTAGATTAACTGCTGACCTACTTAAATAAGTGGTAAGTAGGTGATGCACCTACTTAGGAAATATATGGACTGCATTTTAAAAGAAAAGGGCAACTAAGTGATGCAGCTACTTAAAGAACTTGTGGCAGAAATTAAGGGAGTGATGTACCTGCTTACTTAAAGTGAGGGACTACATATTTCTACATTTTTCTTAATGTAAAAACGTCCATAAAGGACCCTTAAGAGAATGAACTTCATTTCATATATCTCTCACTTGTTCTACAAGAATTTACTCCCAAAAAGAAACCCTAGAAGCTCCAAATTGCTGGCCTGCAAGTTCACCATTAAAAATCTGAGAAAACCCTTTACTTTTCAAGTACAAGTTGGTGTAACATCTCGCATCTTAAGAAATTCAAGAGGAGGAACTCATTTCACCTTAAGGTAAGGCTACTGCCATATGTTAAGGTATACTGTTTTGCATATGTTATAAAGCCCGAGGAGTTTCAGGGGACCTTATTAGAAGGTCATATTGTATATGATGTTATTAAAGGAGAAGGGGTGGAATGCATACCATCGGTTTGATAAGTATGAGTTTGCTGCCCGATTACTGTTTGCCAAGTTCAAGTAACCCTCTGTTGGTTAGCTACTAATATTAGTTGTGTTACTCATTTCATTGTAGATTAATAATCAGAAAGTAAGGAGGTTAATTCGTTGTACCATCTGAGTGGTACAACAAGGTATGTAAGGCTATTCGGTTGTATATTCTTTGGCATGAACTTTGCTTGTGTCTGTAATAACAAGTGAGCTTCCTAAGTGCTCTTTCAAGTAAAAGACACATTGTGGCAGCGTACAATCCCAAACACAGCTAACAATATTTCTCCTCTCCTTAGTGTGTCGAATTGCTTCAATATATGTGCATCTTTACTTTTCCAAGTATTGGTATGAGAAAAGGGTAATTTCAGTAGTAGCTTTGTGATTCCTCCCGGCAATCAAATGAGCTCCATTGTGTCATTTGAGCTTTTATGTAATTCATTAGTGTTACATTTCCATCATGTGTTATTGTTACTGCCCTAAGTGCATATTCACATGTTTCCTACTACTGATTCACAGTTCTGATGCTCAAAAATAATTATGACCACCAAAATAACAATCTCAATGATTAAAGAAACTATATGAAGCGGTATATGTGTAAGGGTGGCAGCCCAGAGGCAAAAGCCTAGCATGGGTCGATCCCAAAGTTATATATTTGAGGACAACATCTCAGGGGTTAAAATGCCTAGCATGGGTGATCCTCTTTTACCACTGATCAGTTGGTTATTTGTATCACATGCTTTACGGAGATCGCAATATAAAGAAAATTACAGAAAAAAATATAATGTAAATGATCCCGCAACAGCAACAAGGGTGGTCGTTAATCTGATCTATGCATTTACATATTGATACTTGATTTCAATTGAGCTCTTGTTTACATATGTTATTGTCTTACATATTTAGTACATTCTTCGTACTGACGTCCCTCTAGGGGGACGCTGCATTTCATGCTACAGCCACAGGTACTCCAGCTAGTAGACTTCCCCAGTAGGAGCACTGGACACTCAGCTGCTATTGGTGAGCTCCAAGTTGATTCGGGGCTTAATCGAGTCTTTGGCATCTATTTTATTACCGTATAGTAGTTAAGGGTAAGGCGGGGCCTTGTCCCGACCTAAACTAAGGTTGTCTATCTTGTAGAGGCTTTGTAGACTAATGTATAAAGTTTGGTTGTGTCTTGTCTCTTAACAATTATGGCCTCAACGGCCAAGTGTTGTACATAAGTTTTGGGCTTGTCTATGTCGGTCTTTTATCACTACAGGGCATATAAGCTTGTCATAGCTTCATAGTTATCATAGTTAAATGTATGGTATGTGCAGGTTGTAAGTTGGTTCTCCCGGGCCATTTAGACATCGGGTGCCTGTCCGTCTTAATCAGATCTGAGGCGTGACATAAAATCTTTGTTAATTTTGAGGAGAGCCAAACATTTATTTTAATTTTCACAATAGAATAGTATTTTTTACTCTAAGTGAGAGGGTTTTGGAGACTTAAATGAGAAGAGGATTTTCATCTCCAAGATTTGGAGTTGGGTCTGTTAGATTCTTCATTCTTGGCCTGTAACAAGACTTAAATTTTCATACCCATTTGAATGCAAACTCATTTAGGTATAAATTTCTATCTCTTGATGTGTGGCTAAAAACTCCAGTTCTTGGGGTGTGATTTAGCGAATATGGGTTAAGATATTTTTTAGGTCTTGCTTGATGACAATTTATTTGTAGTTTAAGTGTGATTTAGTTTAGTTGTTGTGTATGAATTTAATGAATTTGTAGGTGCAAATACAAGTTTATTTATGTGTTTTGGGCTTGCTCGAGAGAGAGGTTATAAATCTAAGACCACTAAATTGTTGGCCTGCAGAGTGGGTCTACATGATGTTCAGCCCGGGAGGGTGAGCCCTAGTCCCATATCTTAACACTCAGCTCAAGAGAATGAGTGGGGTAAGGCATAGGCTGGCCTTCATGCGACAAGTGGGTGTCCTAGAGGAACCCATTTAAAACGGGGTAAGTTGCTTAAGATAGAACTTATTTCCACATAAAGCCTAGCCTAGTCACTATTACTCTATAACTTTTCTATCAAAAGCATGTACCCAATACTTTAGATTAACCCGTATTCCAGTCACATCCCAAGAATCCTCCTCTCATTGCTTAGATTTCATTGTTAATTTGTTGTTTTTATTATTTGTGACAAAACCCCCTTTTGATATTTGACACTTTGTGTCACCCCATTTTTATTTACTATGTTTTTACTCGTTAATGTCTTTAGCTACGACTAGTTCAAACTTAATTTTAGTTTTCTATAAATTTTCAAAAGCACTCTCTTGGGTCGACCCGAACCCTTGGTTGGGTTATTATACTATTGCACTATCGTAGACACTTGAATTGGAAGTTGTGTCATTGATTACGACAAACATCAAAATGGCGCCATTGCCGGGGAGTGGTGTTATTTGAGAATTGTTAAATTACTAGAATTTTTGTTCTTTTTAGTTGTAGTTTACTAATTTAATTCTTACTTTTGTTATGTGATTTGTCTGAATCTAAACAAGGGAATCAAGCATGGCAAGAAGTATTCGTATGCTAATGGAGTTTCCTCCATTAGAGGTAATGATGTATTGGGATCGTATCCTCACCTTCAAGAAATTGGAGGATGAGCGGATCCATGAGACATGGGCAATATTCAATGAATTGCTAACTCAATGCCCCACTCATGGCATTCCCGATACGATCCTCCTTGATTGCTTCTACCGAAGTCTTGACCCCAGAAACAAGATGTTGGTCAACCAACTCCTTCCTGGCGAGACATTAAAGTAGTCGTATACAATAGCAGTCCAACTACTTGACAATATGGCTAAAATGAGCCAAGAGGTTGATAAGGATTTGTTGATGATCGCACTACTGACTCAAATGGATGGGTTAAAAAGAAATATGGTGAAGGTCGAAGCTCATTCCAAAAGGAAGGACAAATACATCCCCCCTCATATTAGAAGAAATAATGAGAACAAGGAAATCAAACACATCGAGGTTATGCTTTCAACGATTCTCCGCAAGGTAACCGAGCAAGACAAAGAGTTAAAGGGATTGAAAGAAGACATCGAAGGAATGAAATGAATTATTTGGTCTCATTCTAAAGCTGTCCAACTTCTCGAGGACCTGATGAGTCATGCGTTGCCTCAACTCCATCCGTAGAGAAACAGGGGGTGGCCTAATGAGGACATGGCAAATCCCAACAACAAAACTTGAACAATGACTTGCGTCATGTCACGATGGTAAATACGACACTTCTTGGGAGGCAACCCAAGGTCGTAAATGACTAGATTTTTGTTGTTATGAATAATGGTGCGTTGATGCTGTAGGTTAAAGTGAACGAATTTCAGAAAAGTGAAGATTGGGAAGCAGAAGTCCATTTCCCAAACTGCCAAGTAGGTGGGCGACCTCGACTGAATTCACTATTTGGCTCAATGCAAGTGCTATACAGAGCCTGTAAACTCGGTGAACTCGAAAAGTAATCGGCGTATCGCCAACCGATTTGGCGATTTCGACTCAGCCCTCCAACCTGATCCCCAAGAAACTGATGCTTTAAAGAAATGGAGGGATAAATGACCACTAAGTGAATCACTGAGTAGGGTGGTGAGTTCGACTAACATCGCCAAATGGACACAAATTGAACTTCGTATATTGCCAACAGTCACACTTCTTCATTCTTTCTGACTTTCAAAACTCCATAACTTCACACCAAGGTACTAATTTACATTTCCTCACCTTAGTTCACGGATTAGCGCTTGGAAGTTGGATTTTCGTTGCCACCTAGCATTACAATTTTGTTTACTCAACAAAAAGGTTAGTTTTTGAAAAACCCCCACTCGCTTTTGAAGAGTTCAACCTCATTTGCAATCTAGGTGTCCATTAATGCGTGTTAGATCTCTCTGATTTGAGTAGAAATTTTCGAATGCCTGCTTTTGATTTGTAAATTGGGACCTAATTGTTTTTACCATTCGAATTGTTTTTTCACTCCGCTTACCTTAAACCTAAATGTGGTGAGCTATGCATAATGGGTGTTCACCATGAATGGATGCTATGGGTCTGGGCTAAATTTCATTAATGCTTACTCTAATTTTATTTTTGGGGTTTGTACAATCGATTTTGAGAAGTTAGCTGAATCTCAAGCACGTTAGGTCAGTCGGCGAGCTGAGTTGAGCTCGCTGAATCACTTGACAGTTCGCCTACTAACCCTAAATCACCCTTAATTTCATATCTTAAGTGATGTGGCCTCTATAACCTTCGGTGGACCTATTCATGATCGCCAAAGAGGTTTGGCGATTCGTTGAGTAGATCGGTGAGTCTGTCTGCAATTTTGTTCTACAATATAATTATTAACTATTCTCTCTAACGTTTAACAGATATGGCCAAACAACTGACCAGAGGAAAGGAGAAACGAATTGTGATCAATGAAAATGCACCTACACCCAGGGGCAATGCGTCCACAACTTCAAAAAGCAAGGGGAAGAAGCTGAAACTTGAGCATCGTCAAGCACGCTTAGGAATTCGACACAGGGACGCACTTCGTACTTTGTTCTAGTACGTGAAGCCCTGAAGGAGCAGGATCAAAAAAGCGATGAAAGGAGCAGCCAGAGTGTCACCGAATAGTTCCACGAAGCAATACTATGTCACCCAATGAATTAGAGAACGACAATAATAAAGGCTAGTGCAAGATGGTGACAAACTACACCAAAGGGCGAATCCCCGAGTAAATTGGTGATTTCGACTAACATCGCCGAACGATCTGCCAACACTAATTTCTAAAGTGTATATATACTAACCTCTTCATTAATTTTGAGGAAAGTCGAATATTTATTTTAATTTTCACAATATAATAGTACTTTTTTCTCTAAGTGAGAGGGTTTTGGAGACTTGAAGGAGAAGAGGGTTCTCATCTTCAAGATTTGGAGTTTGGTCTCTTAGATTCTTCATTCTTGGCATGTAACAAGACTTGAATCATCATACCCATTTCAATGCAAACTCATTTAGGTATAAATTTCTATCTCTTGATGTGTGGCTAAAAAACTCAATTCTTGAGGTGCAATTTAGCGAATATGGGTTAAGATATTTGTTGGGTCTTACTTGCTGATAGTTTATTTGTAATTTAATTGTGATTTCGTTTAGTTGTTGTGTATGAATATAATGAATTTGTAGTTGCAACTATAAGTTTATTTATGTGTTTTCAGCTTGCTCGAGAGAGAGGTCGTAAAACTAAGACCACTAAATTAATGGCCTAAAGAGTGGGTCGACATGAGGTTCAGCCTGAGAGGGTGAGCCCTAGTCCCATATCCTAACACTCAACTCGAGAGAGTGAGTGGGGTAAGCCGTAGGCTGGCCTTTATGCGGCAAATTGGTGTCCGAGAGGAACCCATTTGAAATGGGTAAGTTGCTCAAGAGAGAACTAATTTCCAGATAAATGTTAGCCTAGTCACTATTACTCTATAACTTTTCTATCGAAAGAATGTTCCCAATACTTTAGAGGAAAATATCCAAAGTTTTAATTTTTGATCGAATTCCGTCTAGTAAGCCTCGAGATCTTACATATGCTGTTGAGAATCGTCATTAACCAATCATGTATCGGACGCACCATCCCTTGAAGTAAGTAAATGGCGCAAAGATGCTGATATGAGCTGCACCCCCTTTCTTTTTCTTTGTTTCACATCCCAAGAATCCCCCTCTCATTTCTTAGGTTCCATTATTAATTTGAAGTTTTTATTTATTTGTGACAAAACCCCTATTTGATATTTGATACTTTGTGTCACCCCCTTTTTATTTACTATGTTTTCACCCATTAATGTTTTTAGCTACGACTAGGTAGAACCTAATTTTATTTTTCTATAAATTATCTAAACCACTCTCTTGGGACAACCCCAACCCTTGGTTGGGTTATTATACTATTACACGATCGTAGACACTTGAATTGGAATTTGTGTCATTAAACACTACAAGCATCAGTGACTTTGTAAGAAACTGTGATAGGGCAATTTTTGTATACCCATCTAGCTATAACTAGGTCCGCGACTTGAGTAGAGACCGAGAAATATTTTGAGAGTGCTTCTAGACTAACATCAAACTTAACTTCTATGTAAAGAATAACAAAGGAAAGAGTTGCCCCTAGAGCTAACGAACCATAAACATCGAGACCAAAGACTCATAACATACCGGTGACTACATCAGGAGAATCTTCCTGATTCTGGCGAGCCGGAAGAGCATAGAGCCTATTCTGGCGCTGTCCACCACCTGTACCAGATGACTTACCCTTCTTAGTTGGGTGACTTACTGGTTCTTCTGATGTTGTAGACTGGGCTCGATTAGCATTGCCTCCTTGACCCTATTTAGAAGGACAGTCCCACAACCTGTGACCAGACTGACCACACCCAAAGCATCCTTCCTTTCCTGCAAGGCATTCGCTCGGATGGTTCTTACCACACTTAGGGAAAGTTAGGTAGGTTTTGGTACCTCAACACTCCCCTGAGACTTAGAGCATGATGCCCTACCTTTCTGATCTTGTCTGAACTTGGAGGATGGAAGACTAGCTGAGGAAGATGCTGGAGCTGAAAATTTCTTCTGACCCTGCGAGCGATTTCCACTACCCAACTTCTGTTGAGAATACTCATCGTTTTCAATCCTAGATTTCTTGTTCTCCTTAGCATGTTCCCTAAACTTATCACCTTGAACATGCTGAGCATATGTCATGAGCCTAGAGATGCTCATATCCTCAAGTAATATGTCATTTCTACACTCTTTCTTTACCAAGTCTGACACTTAATATAGAAACTTATTAATTTGGGCCTTGGCAATCATGTGAGGAGAATACCTGGAGAGTTGGGTAAACTTGAGCCCAAACTCTTGGACTGTCTTGCTACCTTCCCTTAAGTTCATAAATTCCTGAGCTTTTGCCTCCTTTAGCTCTCTTGGGAAAAACCTGTCCAAAATAGTCTCACTGAAGCAATTCCAACTGATAGAAGTTGCATTTGTACCCTTGTTCTCTCTCCAATGAGTATAGATATAAGCCACATCCTTGAGTTGGTAAGATGCTAACTTAACCCGATCATTCCCAGTTACCTACATCACTTCAAAGATCTTCTTGACCTCATGAATGATGTTTTGGGGATCCTCACCAATGTGTGATCCTATGAACTCCGGCGGATTCATCCTAACAAAATATTGCACACTAGCTGCAGCTGACCTAACATTCGCATTTGCCAGAACAGGGGCCCGCTCTGGTTGGCCACACTTTGAGCCAACATTTGAATGGTATTCCAGAACTCTGCCTTTGAAAATTTTTTATCAAGGGCTGGAGGAGCTGCATTTGCGTTCCTGGGATTCTCATTCCTAGCATTAACTCTACGAGGACTCATGATCTGAAACGTTGAATGTCGGCTTAGAACATAATTAGATCATACTTTACGCACGATAAGAGTAATAAGAAAATGAATATTTTTCCTAAAACACTTTGCAGCCTCCCTCTTATTAGATGTGGTGCACACTATACACCTATGAAAATGACTCTACATACTGTGTGGCTTTTTAGACATCTTAGGACACTTAAACCTAATGCTTTGATACCAAGTTTGTCACGCCCCGACTCTACCCCCTGGACGTGAACACGGGACCTAGGAACACGAGTGAGACCAAGCTATTCTGCTGGCATAACATGAGCATACTAATAGTAACAAAACTGATGCAGAAATTAAATCATGAAAATCAAAGTGATGCGGAATACCCATCTGATAAAGCTAAATATATCAATTCTAAGAGTTTCAATACAGAAGAAATATCAAACTGAAATACTAAACTGAATCTACCTGTCTGAAAATAGCCTGTAACTGACTAGAAGTTCTGGGACATACCCCAGCTAAGTCTAGAAAAACTGAAACTAAAAGACTGAAAATGAAAAGATAACATGACTAGTCAACTTGATGAATGAGGACTTACCACTGATGCTGCTGAACTAGAGATCGGGAACCGATCTAAGCGTGATCTAGATGCTGAGAACCTAGACCTAATCATGAGAAGATGTAGCGCAGTGTATGCGTCAATACTTGAAATGTACTGATTATGCAGGATAGAGTAAAGCTGAAATAAACATATATCTGAACAAGCAATAAAGCAATATTATAATATGAACATGGTATAGACATTGAATACTGAGCTAACTGAATCAATGACCAAATTTATAACATGCTGAGACTGAAAACTGACTATACAAAAATGTGGTCAATGCAATAGAGTCTCACTGAACTGTGGAAACTACTAATAACTGATAATAAAATCACATAAGCTAGATGTGTAGTTCGATGTATACGCCCCATCGAGAGGACCCAATACACCCAACCAAACTTATAGAGGCATCCTTGCGTGATCACTAAAATGATGCCCACAGAGGGGACCCACAACCTACCTGGCTCGTAGTGTTGAAACTATATGGGTGAGTGACCCTAGTCCAACTCGGGATTTTGCTACTCCCAATAGATTGAGTTGCTAAACACATTATGACTGAATTTCTGCAAAATATTGGATATCACAAAACTGATATGCAAACTGAGAATGCACATTTATATACTGATAACGACACATTAAAAATTAAGGTATTTATATCTGAAGTACTGAAATATCTAACCTAGTATGTGTGATTCAAGAACTAAAGAACTACATAGCTAGGGTTCTGAAATTCATGCAAGAAACCAAGTAATAACATATTAATCTGATTTGGCACATTAAATTAACTAATTAGTGATAATCTGTTGAAGTTCTAGAAACCCTACGTCTAGTTAATAATAGGGAATCAAGAATCTGACGGAAATCTAAGGACATAATGGGTGAAAGAGACCCACTAGTCAAATCCCACATACCTGGTGACGAATTACATGGAGAAATCTTTTGTTTTCGGGGTTGGAACTAATGGTATCTTAATCTGTTCTTGAACTAGGGTTGCTCGACCTTTTGCTTTCTTTTTATGCTCTAATTTTCTAAGTTTTGATGAATGATCTGACTTAGGTAAGTTCAAGTTATGTTTCTAGGCTAAAAATAACCAAAACCACGTAGTTTAGCGTTAAAATGACGTAGTTTATGGGTCCAACCAAATAGGAAAAGACCAGAAGACCCCCGAATTAAGTTGATAACACGGCTGACCACGGCCACTTCCACAGACCGTGAAATGGGTCGTGGTCTTTGGTCCAGGAGCTGGGGGTTCTGGGGTCTGGTCCACGAGCGCCTTTCACGGCCCATGTGGAAGACCATGGTCCGTGACGGTCCGCGTGGTTTTCACTTGGGCTGACGTCTGGGGGCTCAAGGCTAGGGGCCTACTGGCTGGCCTTCATGGACCCTACCACGGGCCGTATAAAGGACCATGGACTGTGAAGGTCCTCATGGTCCTCACTTAGGCTTGGGGGTCTGAGGGCTAGTCTAGGAGGGTCTACTGGTTAGACATCACAAATGCCACCACAGCCCATTGTCAAGACCATGGACCGTGAAGGTTCCCGTGATCTGATGTCTGGGCCTGGTGACATCCAAGTCCTGACCACGGGCTGGTCAATGGATCGTGGACCATATCATGGTTCGTGAACCCTGTTGCGGTTCACTAGTTTAGGTAAGTTTTCTGTAATTTTTTTCTAGGTCTGATTTTTGAGGTGTTACAATGAACAACAACAAAACATAGCATAACACAATTTTCACTACAATAAATCAACATCCAACCCTATAATTGTACCCTAATCTTTGAGAATTTAGCCACTTATTACAAAGTGTAAAGAAATTATACATGTATCAAAGCAGTCTTGGCAAGCAATACCCACTTAAATTTCAACTTCAATTTGTCAATTCAAAGAGCAAAGTTAAAAAACCCCGGACTACAAAAGTGCTCCTCGCAAAATAAACGTGTTTCTTCCTCTAAGTTTCTCATTTCCAGAATATTTTACATCCCCAAAAACTTACAAGAATATTTTACATCCCCAAAAACTTACTTTTTATGTCGACTTTGGCCTATTTAGAATCTTCCCATAATTTGGCTCGAAACTCAATGTGTGACCCATAGGGCGACATTCGTCAGGCTCACCAATAACATTAGGACAATCACCAACTGCTCTCCAGCTCTGCCTTTTTTTGATTTAGGATAAATGTGTTTTAACTTCAATTAACGAGCTAATTTGAGTATGCCTCTCACATTTGGTGTTTTGTGAATAACACATTTGTTCGCCTTCCAGGCCTTCAAATTTTCTTCAAATAATGTCCCCTTCGGCGATAGTCCTCATGTTCACTCTTTGCATTTGGCGAGTCACCTTTCCTCTCTATGTCCGTCGGCCTGCCTCAACTAATTTAACCTTTTTGCGCTTTCAACTTAAGCGAGGTTAGGCGATCACCAATGTGGAGTTTACACTTCTTTTAATATTTTTTTTCCTTTTCCTTTGACCTTCATAGATGCAAATCATCAAAATATCCTTAGAATGGTAGAAAAATAGGCATTGAGGACACATATTGTTGAGCTAAATAGTCCTCGAATGAGAGTAAATATACCAAGTATCAATACCCCCAATTTAAACTTCTATTTGTCCTTGATTAAATAAAGAACACAATTAGTTCAACAAGGGTGTCTACAACAGTTCTCAATGAGAAACAATTATAGACGGGACGGTCGCCTCAACTCGAGAAGCTTGCATATTAGCAGAATGGGCAATGTTGACCATTTTGTATATCATGTCCTGCGTCAATAAGGAACGGAAACTAGTAGCAGGAGCAGGTGTAGTAGAGGTAGAGGGGCTACGTATATCTATCGGCACATTTGCTCGTGTGGACTAAGTAGTGTCGGCCTCTATGGACTCGAAATCGACAACCAAAGATATGTCTACCGGAGCCTTCTTCCTCCTCTCTACCTAATCCTTGATGTACTCAACTTCAATCCCCTGAGTATCAACAGATGACGTCAGAGTAACCTCTGCATCCATCTTTGCCATAAAGGGCACACCAGCTGATAAGAACTTGATATGGCAATGCGGTTTTGTTTTTTTTGGCCCTCATGTACATCACTTGTGAAATGATAGGCCCGAGATTCAGTCACTCCCTAGCAATAATACACCCCAGAAGTGCTGCCTTTGGATGCCGGATGATACATTAATTTTGTGAAGGCATCAAGTTACTTGAGATGAACCAAAATGAATACCGAGCAGCAGTATTTAAATCCTTCTTCTCAATTAAAACCCTCGTCTCTATCCAAGAATCTATGATATCACTTATAAACGGGGCCAACCACCCCTTCAAATCATCTAACATCTTGATTTTGACAATGTCAGCCAAAGAGTGAATAGTACAGACTATGCAATTTAGTTCATCGTTAATATCAGTCTCGCTGCACTTGACTTGCTTACCTCGAACCTCAACAAAGTTGACCGATGCCATTGACCGAGCTTTCTTCTACACTTTCGGGTTCAAATTTTCATACCCGTCATAAAATGCTCAAACCCTTAAAGGTAAATACATATTTTGGGGTTTAGTGAACCATTGGAATTTTTGGAAATACAACGTCTATGTCACACCCTGAGGCTACCCCAGGAAGCAGACGCGGGACATAGGATAAGGAGTGACCCCAAGCTAATCCTGCTAGCATAATAATAAGAATACTAAAGATAAACTGAGCATTAAAACTGTGCGGAAGCTAAATCATATGAAAGTCTGAAATGAGGGGGAATACCAATATATTGTTTGAATAAATGAAAACTGAGAGATTAAGTACAAATTAGAAATCAAATTCCAAGTCTAAAACTAAACTACTTATGTCTGAAATAAATCCTGTAGTGACTAGAAATGTTGGGACATGCCCTAGCTAGATCTAGTAAAACTGAAACTAAAGCTAAAAGGGAAAAAATAATCATGTCACTAGTCTTCGAAGAATGAGGACTCACCACTGATGTTGTTGAACTGAAGATCGGGAATCGATCTATACATGAGCTAACTTTTGAGGACATCAACATACATCACAAGAAGATGTAGCGTAGAGTATGTGTCAGTACTTGAAAAGTACTGAGCATGTAGGATAGAATAAAACTGAATAATAACATAACTGAATCAAAGCATATATCTGAGCAATGACATGAGATAAGCATGATGCAATTGAGAAAACTGAACATGAAATACTGAATGCAATTAAAAACTTTATAACATTCTGAGACTGAATAGTGAAATATACTGATAACATGGTTAATGCAATAGAGCCTGACTGAATTGTAAAGGAGCTACCAATAACTGACATAAAACCACATTATCTAAATGTGGAGTCTGATGTATACGCCCCATCGAGAGGACCCAATATACCCTGCCCGAGGTATAGAGGCATGCTGGCGTGATCAATAAAATGATGCCCACAAAGAGGACTTATATCATACGGGGCACGTAGTTCTGGGACTTGAGGGTGATTAACCATAGTCCACTAGGTATTAGGCTTCCCATATGATTAAGTAATTAACACTTTATGATTGAGATGTTGTAAAACTGGATAGCTCAAAATACTGACACGCGGACTAAGAATGCAACATTACTATACTGATAATAGTGCATTCGAAAAATAAGCATGTTAATATATATCTGAATTTATTGACCTAGCATGTGCAATTCATGAACTAAAAGAACTACATAGGTAAGGTTCTGAGTTTATACATGAACTTGGGTAAAAACAATACTATAACATGATAATACGATTTGGATCATTCTAACAACTAAAAACCCAACAATTCTAACATTCAAGAAACCCTAGGTCTAGATAATATTGAGGGAATCAAGATTCTGACTGAAATCTAGGGTCTAATTGGTGAAAGGAACCCACTAGTGAAATCCCACATACCTCGTGAAGAATTCCACGGAGAAATCTCTCGATTTCGAGGCTGGAATTGATGAAACCTTGTTGCGTTTTCGTGAGGAAAACTGGCGCCTCTTTCTCCCTCATTTGCTCTAAGTTTGAATTATTTAGGTGAATGCTTGATTAGGTTAGGTTCTAATTTAGTTAGTAGTCTAACACTGACTAAAACCATGTAGTTTAGGGGTTAAGCGACATAGTTTAGGTGTCCAACAAATAGAGGAAAAAACCAAAATTACCCTACAAAAAAATCTGACGGAGGTGACCACTGCCACTTTCACTGACCTTGAAAGGGACCACAGACCGTGGGACCGGTCGTGGTCCTTGGCCAGTGGCTACTATTCCTAGGGGTCTTCTCCACAATCCCCTACCACGTCCTGTGTGAAGGACCACGGACCGTGAAGGTCCCCGTGGTCCTAAATTGGGCTGATGTGTAAGGGTCTCCTGGGAGGTCTTCACGATCGCCCCCACAATGCATCGTCAGGACCATGGACTATGAAGGTCCCCGTGGTCCTTACTTGGGGATTGGGGTCTAAGGGCTAGGCTTTTGGGGCCTACTGGTTCAGCACTATGGATGACACCACAGTCTATCGTCAAGTCCACAGCCCGTGAAGGGTCCCGTGGTTTGACGTCTGGGCTTGGTCGAGTTAAACTGTAGACCAAGGGCAGGTCAACGTACCGTGGACCCTATCACGAACTGTGAACCCTGCCTTATTCACTGGTTCAGGTAAGTTACTGCAAATTTTTTATAGGTCTGGTTTTTGAGGTGTACAATATCTCTCCCTTGGGAACATTCGTCCTCGAATGAAGACTAAACTAGGTGAAATGGAGGGAAAGAGCTGCACACCCTACCACTAAATACTACAAAATGATTTCTAACTAAACTAAGTTCCAAGAACATGCAAATATGTTGAAAATGCAAGTTCACATTGAAGGAACATGATACTAAGACTAAATTTACTCATAAATGACTGAGAAACTGAAGAGGAACTAGTACCTTAATCTGGAATGGAATTAGAAGGGAAGAGGTGAGGATACTTGGCCTTCATGGCTGCTTCTACTTCCCAATTAGCTCCCTCTACGGACTGACTCTGATGTTTGCCGTAATCAATGACACAACTTCCAATTCAAGTGTCTACAATCGTGCAATAGTATAATAACCTAACCAAGGGTTGAGGTCATCCGAAGAGAGTGGTTTAGAGAATTTATAGACAAATAAAATTAAGTTCTAACTAGTCGTAGATGAAGACATTAACGAGTAAAAACATAGTAAATAAAAAGGGGGTGAAACAAAGTGTCAAATATCAAATGGGGGATTTTGTCACAAATAAATAAAAACAACAAATTAACAATGGAATCTAAGCAATGAGAGGGGGATTCAAGGGATGTGACCGGATTACGGGTTAATCTAAACTATTGGGTACATGCTTTCGATAGAATAGTTATAGAGTAATAGTGACTAGGCTATGCTTTATGTGGAAATAAGTTTTCTCTCGCGAAACTTACCCCATTTCAAATGGGTTCCTCTCGAACACCCACTTGCCGAATTAAGGCCAGCCTACGCCTTACCCCACTTATCATCTCGAGCTGAGTGCTAGGATATGGGACTAGGGCTCACCCTTCCATGTTGAACGTCATGTCGACCCACTCCTTAGGCCATCAATTTAGTGGTCTTATTTTTACGACCTCTCTCTTTAGCAATCCGAAAATACACAAATAAACATGTATTTGCAACTACAAATTCATTAGATTCATACACAACGACTAAAAGAAATAACAATTAAACTACAAATAAATTATCAGCAAGCAAGACCCAATAAATATTTTAACCGATTTCGCTAAATCACACCACAAGAATTGGGGTTTTTAGCCACATATCAAGATATAAAAATTTATACCTCAATGAGTCTGCATTCAAATGGGTCTGAAACTCCTACAAAATAAATAGAATAAAAAATGAAATAAAAAAATTGTGTAATAGAGTACAAAAGAAATCGGGTTTCCAAGGAATCAATGGAGGTGGGATAGGCCAAAAAGCGGTATATGTCAAATTTGGCTCACATTCTTCAAGAGTTGCCTAAGATCATTTCAAGAGCATACCTTACTAAATCAATCAGACTAATGAGGTAAATTTTAGGTTTACTCATGCAAGGTACAAAGTAAGCTCATCACACAAGGCATCGACAATTAAGTCAAACAAGACCACACACTTTCGCTAGTGTGCAACGGTCATTAGAAGAGAATCAATTCGATAAATGGCTAATCACAACGAGTTCACTTATTGTTTATGCAACTTAATTTAGCCTCGTCGTAGCCACGCATTCATGTTCGTTCAATTGAGAGCACTATTCAAGTCATCGGTATTGATCGAAACTGAGACTCAATTTTTCACAAAAGAACAACCACATTCAACTCACAAAGGGTGGCAAAAACATGCGATGAAATCAAAATTGTTCAGATG
Source organism: Solanum stenotomum (assembly GCF_019186545.1). NCBI lineage: Eukaryota > Viridiplantae > Streptophyta > Magnoliopsida > Solanales > Solanaceae > Solanum > Solanum stenotomum. The sequence goes on along the minus strand of NC_064291.1, from coordinate 16,155,783 downwards.
GGTCAAAATTATATTGCAATTAAAAATAAAAGGAGTCGCAAGCTCAAATATCCTCAGAAAAAGCAGTATTAACACAATTTTAAAACAGAACAACCCAAATATACACAAAACACACTTATCAGCACAAAAGATGTGGGCCTCACCCCACCACAAATAAAAATCATTTGTCCTCAAATGCAAATAAAAGTAGCCAACAGTTAAAGTAAAGAAAGAACAGAGAAAAAGGTAAAGAGGGGATCCTGTCTACATGCTTGCTCCATCTAATGGGGCACTATTTCCCGATGCATTAGCCTGAAATTTGACAATGGTTCCCGAATTGTCATTTTGGTTCTCACTGTGTTCATTTGCCTTAGATTCTGTAGTGATGTTAGCACCACCAATTCTATCCACGTCATGGCTTACCATAAAAGAATTTATAGCCGTGTAGACTCCACGTTTCCACGAAGGAATGGTGGGATCAATGGGGACCCTTCTGTTGGATCTTGCTTTCATACCTTCTCTTCTTTCTTTTGCCAATTATGCTATCTTCTCATCACTTTTGAAATCTCATGCTCTTACATATCGGGGTGGCATGTCTCTCCCTGCAACCTTTGGTCTAGCCATTTCTGTAAAACACTTCAAGAAAAAGTTAGACAAAATTTAAACAGGTGCAGGGGAGTCCTAGGTGTAGAGTCACTTTGCCAAGATAGTTGGCGAAGTGCTTAACTAGCTAGGTTATTTGCTGAAAATGATGTACGAATGATATAAGGGCGCATACAAAAGGTGAACAACAGGGCGTTCGACGAGTTGCCGAGTGTGACTTGCTATTTAGGTTGATCGCCTAAAGACACAGATCACTCAATACTTACAACATCCAGTTAGCGGTAAAATAATGAAATTAGGCGAACCGCTGAGCGATTCGATGAGTTTCGTCCATTTTTCCAAACAGCTAAACGCGTCTATTTACAACCCATTTCTCTTAATGTTCACCCTGCAACCCAAATAAAGCAATTTAGGCTTAAATAAAATAATTTCAACGAAGACCAATAGAAGTTTCATATTTTCCCCCGCGTAAAAACTCAACTCAAAGAACAGTTGAATGGGAGTCCCTCAAATCGCGCGACAATTACTGAATTATAATCAATAATACATGCAATCCCAGTAATTTAGAGACTCAGCAGCAATTTTACACTATCAATCATTATGCAAATGAGTACAATGTTAATACATTAAACATTGGATTCGAGTTACCAACCTTTGATGCCAAATAGATACTAATGAAGTGCTAGGCAATAATGCAATCCAACTCCGGGCACAATTCAACAGCTAAAATACTCTAAAAGTACAAGAAATAAAAGGCTAGAGTGTAGGTGTGAGTTTTATAGGACGAAGAAGTGAGAGAAAATGAATGAAATACAACTTTTAAACTTGTGGCTTACAAAAATCGTCCAGTTTCCGCCCATTCGGCGATGTCAGTCAAGTTCGCCCATTGACTCGGTGAAGCGCCAAGTGTCCAATTTCTTCACCAACTGTGACACTATGTGCAACTCGTATGAGGATACCAATCGACGGCCTACATTGAGATCCCCGAGTATGATGGCGAAAAGACTCGTGTTCGCCAATCTTGTCGGCGATCCGCCAACTGGACCTGGTGCTTGCCTCCATATACTATTTCAATCACCTCCCTTACTTTATCCGGTAGAATCAAAAAACACCATTATTCTAATATTAATTAGGAAATACTTAAAAGGTTTTGGGTTGCCTCCCAAATAGCGCCTTGTTAACGTCGTGGCACGACGCAAGTCCACCTTCAGACCTCATTCTTGGGGTTAGCCATAGTATCACTAGGCACACCCCCTTGTTGTCTCGTATTGAGATGAGACGAGATGTGACCTATTTGGGTTGCTAACTGCTTGATTGAAATTGAATGAGAGGTGACAGTCTAGCTGTGGGTAGACACGTCCTCTTTCATGGCTTTCAGCATTTTGTCTGACCCTTCAACTTTGTTTAGGATACATGAGAGCATATCCTCGGACCTACCACTTTCCGAATCGTTGGGTATCTAACACTCATGGGAAGGCATATATCTATCCTTCTCCCCATCCTTCCTATTTGGATTACAGTCCCTTCATTTACGATCTCGATCCTTCCAGCCTTCGTCTCTAACCCATCCTTGGTTACCACCCTGCCTTGGGTAGTTTGAATGATAGCCCCTGTCTTGGTTAGCTAGAAAATTTACTTCCTCGTCATACATGGCTTCAAACTTCATTTCCTCAGGATTCGCACCCCCGACTCCCATAACATTGATACTACGGGCACTAGCCCCATGACATTTTTGGATAAAATGTCAGGTTGTGTCATGATCTTGGCCATGTTTTGGTCTTTCTCATTGTCCTTTTCAACCTGCCCTTAGATAGCTGAAATGTCATCGGTGAGACCTGGTCATCGCGGGTATACCACGCCCTATTGATGTTTGGCATGCCATCGAGAAGTTGAGCTACTACTGCATATGGTTGCTGCATTAATCCTTCGGGCGAGAGTTGGTCAGCTACACCTTTTTTTATCGAGTCTAGACTTCGGTAGAAGTATTGAAGGAGCACATTATTAGGTAGACCATGGGTTGGACATTGTAGAACCAATTTCTTAAACCGGAGCCATGTTTCGTGCAGAGGCTCTCCGTTTAGATGCTTAAAGCTTTGGATGCTATCCTGAATAGTCGTCATCTTCGAGGGAGGGAAAAATCGCACATTAAATGCGGTGACCAACTCCTCCAACGAAGTGATCGAGATACGTGGCAACTCAGCTAGCCACTTGCACGTCTCCCACATCAACGAAAAAGGGGATAGCCTTAATTGAACCAACTCTTGAGAGATGTTTTTGAATGATAATGTCCATACACATCTACGATGGTTTGAAGGTGCTCATGTGGGTCCTCATGATCTAACGCACTGAATAGTCCCTTTAGTTGCAAGAGTTGCAACATGGTGGTCGATATGTGGAACACTGCATTTTCATCGGCTGGAGGTAGACAAATGGCTCCAACACCTCCCATGAGATGTGGATCATTGATGTTGTTGGACTCTTGGACATTGTTGAGGTTTTTGATGTTGTATTGGTGGCCCACCTGGCTACCGTAGCTACCGCTAACACTCATGCTTTTTGAAATATTTACACATTCAACAGAACGAAACTAAAAATTAAAGTAGTAAACTACAACTGAGAAGAAAAAAAATTCTACTAATCTAAAATTTCTTCAATAACACCACTCCCCGGTAGCGGCGCCATTTTGATGTTTGCAGTAATCAATGACACAACTTTCAATTCTAGTGTTTACGATCGTGCAATAGTATAATAACCCAACCAAGGGTTGAGATCGTCCCAAGAGAGTGGTTTTGACAATTTATAGAAAAATAAAATTAAGTTTTAACTAGTCGTAGCTAAAGGCATTAAAGAGTAAAAACATAGTAAATAAAAAGGGGGTGACACAAAGTGTCAAATATCAAATAGGGGATTTTGTCACAAATAAATAAAAAGAGCAAATTAACAATGGAATCTAAGAAATGAGAGGGGGATTCTTGGGATGTGACCGAAATATGGGTTAATCTAAAGTATTGGATACATGCTTTCGATAGAAGAGTTATAGTGTAATAGTGACTACGCTAAGGTTTATGTGGAAATAAGTTCTCTCTCGAGCAACTTACCCTGTTTCAAATGGGTTCCTCTCGGACACCCACTTGCCACATGAAAGCCAACCTACGCCTTACTCCACTCACTCTCTCGAGCTGAGTGTTAGGATATGGGACTAGGGCTCACCCTCTCGGGCTGAACCTCATGTCGACCCACTCCTTAGGCCATCAATTTAGTGGTCTTAGTTTTACGTCCTCTCTCTCGAGTAAGCCGATAACAGATAAATAAACTTGTATTTGAAACTATAAATTCATTAGATTCATACATAACCACAAAAGGAAATCACAATTAAACTACAATTATCAGCAAGCAAGACCCAATAAATATCTTAACCCATATTCACTAAATCACACCCCAAGAATTGGGGTTTTTAGCGACACATCAAGAGATAGAAAATTATACCTAAATGATTTTGCATTCAAATGGGTATGAATATTTAAGTCTTATTACAGCCTAAGAATGAAGAATCAAAGAGACCCAACTCTAAATCTTGAAGATGAAAACCCTCTTCTCCTTCAAGTCTCCAAAACCCTCTCACTTAGAGCAAAAAGTATTGTTCTATTTTGAAAATTAAAATAAATGTTCGACTATCCTCAAAATTAATAAGAATTTAGTATTTATAGACTTCAGAAATTAGTGTTGGTGAATCGTTCAGCGAGGTTGGTCGGAATCACCAATTAACTTGGTGATTCACTATTTCGTGTAGTTCATCGCTGCCTTGCACTAGCCTTCAGCATCGTCGTGGTGTGTATCGTTTGGACGACATAGTACTGCTTCACGAAACTATTTGGCGACACGCCAACTGCTCCTTTAATCACCTTTTTTACCCTTCTCTTTCAGGGCTTCGTGTACTGCAGAAAGGGTGAAGTGCGTCCATTCGGTGAATCGGCAAGCGTGCTTGGCGATGCTCAGGCTTCAACTTCTTCATTATTTTTAGCCTTTTTGTTCCTTTTTGTGCCTAAGTGTTCATGCTTCCAGTAAAACTTGAAATACCTGAAACTTAAAGGTTTTTATCATAGATAAAATAAGCATTCGAGGACACAATTTCTATTAAAATATATATTTCTAAATGAGTCCAATTTGTAGACTCATCAGACTTCTCCACAAAAACTTGACAGAAACTTCTTTGTTTCTCGACCTTCAAACTTGACGATTGATGAGTCCATGATTGGGACTCATTTAGGGTTTTACTTAAATATATTTAGTGTCCTCAAACGCATATTTTGTGCCAATAACTTATTTAAATCCTTGATTTGCAGGTATTTGGATTAAGGAACAAAGTATGGACACTAACGAGCAAAAGGGAACAAGGCAATTGAAAGAATGAAGAAAAGGCGGCCTAATGATCGCCTAGCCCATTGGGCGAGTCGCCGAATGGCCATGATCTCGCCTAAATTTCAAGTGTGCCAACCCCTGAAGGAGAAAATCAAGTTTGCAATATCAACGATTCCGCGATACAGTCCTAGATCACCCAAAGTTATAGAACTTGAAGATGCTTAAGGCCAAAGAAAAAAGGCGATAGAATCGACCAAAGGGAGGGTCGCCGAGTGGATCGTCAATCCCGACTTATTGCACCGAATTGTCATTCGCAACATGTTTTGTGTGACTATAAATACATTTTTAATTGTTAGTTTAGTAATCAATTTTTAGAGTATTAGTTTTCTGTAGAAGTTTTCATAGTTTCTAATTTTATCAATCAGTTATAGAACTTTGAGTATTGAGACAATAGTTTTCTTAACTTTGAAGATTTGAAGATTTCCATTTTTCAAAAATTGGAAGTGGGTCTTTGAGACACTTCAACCTTTACCTTTGTAAAGACTAAATTAATTGTACCTAGTTGATGGAAATACAATTCAATAACGATTTCTATCTTTTTATGATGTCTAGCTAAAACCCTAGATCATGGGGTCTGATTATGTGATTATGGGTTGATTTAGTTGCTGGGTATTGTTAATTGATAGTATTAATACTGTTTAAAAGTGATTTCAATCAGTAATTGTGGTTTAATTTAAAGGGTTGTATTTGCAAATGCAACTATAACTTCGTGTTTTTGGCTTGCTCGATAAAGAGGTTTTAAAAATAAGATTACTGATTTGATGGTGTGTGGGTATTGGGTGGTCATGGGTTCAGCTCAAGAGAGTGAATCCTAACTCCTTTTCCACACATTCAACTCGAGAGAGTGAATGGGCTAAAGCGAAGGTTGTTCTTAATTGCTGCTTATTGGTGTTCGAGAGAAACCTATTTGATCGGGGTAAATTGTTTGAGAGAAAATTTATTCCAACTAAAGTCTAGTTTATTCACTGATTTACAGCTATTTACTTTCAATTGCAATAACCTGTTTGCCTACCTTAGCCTCTAATCCAAACACATCCCAAGAACTCGCCTCCTTACTTGTTAATTACTGTTATTTGTTGTTGTTGTAGTTGCTAATTACAATCAATACCCCTCATTTTTGACACTTGTGTCACCGTTAATTTGAAATATGCTTGTATTGGTAAATGTTTTTACCTATGATTGGCCTGAACATATTTTTACTTGGCTATTGAATCTTGAGCACGTACCACTCCATGTGGGATTCGACCCTAACTCACTTAGTTGAGTTATATTGCTGACTAACGATCGTTGGCACTTAGTGTGGAAAAAATGTCCTAATACGTGAAATAAACGATCAAGAATATCGACTGGTACCTCTTCATAAGTGAGACTATCCTTCAGAACCACACTTTCTAAAATTCTAATAGATGATGGGTCAACCAGACTCTTTTTCTACAATGAAATGTGAAAAACCGGATACACTGCTGCTAGTTCTGTAAGCAACTCTAATTCATAATCCACTTTACCAACCCTTTTCAAGATCTTGTAAGGGCATACATATCTAGGACTGAACTTCCCTTTATTGTCATATCTCATCACCCATTTCATAGGCGACACTTTCAGGAAAACTCAATCATCAACTTGGAACTCTAGTTCCCTTCTCCTTACATCTGCACAGGATTTCCAGCGACTCTGGGCTGTCTTAAGTTTATCTCTAATGATTTACACTTTCTCCATAGCATCATGAACTGAATATGGCCTTATCAAGGATGGTTTACCTACTTTAAACAAACCTACTGGAGATCTACATCTACGCCCATACAATGCCTTATAAGGGACCATCTTAATGCTGGAATAGTAACTATTATTGTAGGTAAACTCTATAAGAGGGAGGTGATTATCCCAACTACCCTTGAAGTCGATCACACAAGCTCTCAACATACCCTCTAACGTCTGAATGGTACACTCGTCTTCACCATCCATCCCCGGATGAAATGTTATGCTAAGAATAACTTGAGTACCAATATCCTTGTGGAACAACTTGCAGAAATGAAAGGTAAACTGAGGACCTCTATCTATTATGATAGACAAAGGAACCTCATGCAACCTAACTATCTCATTAATGTGAAGCTTGGTGTAGTCTTCCGCCGAATCTATAGTCTTGACAGCCAAAGAGAGTGCAAACTTAGTAACTCGATCAACAATCACCCAAATGGAGTCATATTGTCTGCGACTGTGAGGTCAACCTGTGATCAAGTCCATGTTGATCACTTCCCACTTCCAAGTAGGAATAATCAATCTCTTGAGTCATAAATCCTAGTTTCTCATGTTCTACCTTGACTGGCTGACAATTGGGGCACTTAGCCACAAAATCTACTATGTCCCTTTTAATACCATTCCTGCAAAAGACTTCCCGTAGATCACGGTACATCCTAGTGGCACCTGGATGAATAGAATATCTGCAGTTATGTGCTTCTGCAAGAATCTGTTGCCTCAACTCACCCACCTTAGGAACACATAATCATCCCGGAGAGCGAAGCACACCATCTCCCCCTTGGGAGAAAACCTCAACTCTCTAATGATGGACAACACCCTTTAGTTGAAGCAATATCGAATTACTGTGTTGCTTCTCATTAACCTCCACTACCAATAAAGATTCTAACCTATTCTGAATTGTTACACCACCATCTGATATGCTCATAAGACGAACTACTATGCGAGCAAGTCTGTGAACATCCATTGCTAGCTCCTTTCTTTCTTCCTCAACATGTGCTATGCTACCCATAAATAGTCATCTAATAGCGTCTGCTACTACGTTGGCCTCACCAAGATTATAATGCACACTCATATCGTAATCTTTAAGGAACTCTAGCAATATCCTCTGGAGAAGATTCAACTCTTTTTGGGTTAATACATATTGACGGCTTTTATGGTCTGTGAAAACATCTATGTTAACACCATACAAGTAATGTATCCAAATCTTGAGTATAAACACCCTTGCTGCAAGCTTGAGGTCATGAGTAGGATAGTTCTTCTCATTTACCTTAAGTTGTCTAGAAGCATAAGTTATAACCTTACCTCGTTGCATCAACCCTCAACCTAGACCGACTCTAGACAAATCACAATAGATCACATTACCACCTGAACTCTTTGGTAGAGTCAAAACAGGAGGTGTAGTAAACCTACCTTGCAGTTCTGCCAAGCCTTTCTCACAATCATCTGACCACTAAAACTTGACTTTCTTTTGCGTCAACTTTGTCAATGGAGAGTCTTTGGATGAAAATCCTTCCACCAACCTTCTGTAATAAAATGCTAGACCAAGAAGCTTTTGATATCTATAGGAGATGTAGGTATGGGCCATTGTTTCACTTCTTCTATTTTTTGATAATCCACTCGTATCCCTTTGATAGGCAAAATGTGACCAACGAAAGCTGTTGCAACCAAAACTCACATATGCTAAACTTAGAAAATAACTGGTGATCTATGAGAGTTTGTAGCAAAACCCACAAATGATTCGCATATTCTTCCTCATTCCTAGAGTAAATGAGGATATCATCAATAAAGATAATATCGAACAAGTCCAAATACTACTTGAAAACTCTGTTCATCAAGTCCATAAAAGTTGCAGGAGCATTGGTTAGTCAAAATGACATGACTACAAATTCATAATGACCATACCGATTTCTGAAGATTGTTTTCAGAATGTCACTATCTCTGACTCTAAGCTGATGATAATTGGATCTATGGTCTCTCTTTGAGAAATGACTAGCACCCTGAAGTTGGTCAAACAAGTCATCAATCCTGGGGATGGAATACTTATTCTTGATTGTGAGTTTTTTCAACTGCCTCTAGTTAATGCACATTCTGAGAGAACCATCTTTCTTCTTCACGAACAATACCAGTGCACCCCATGGGGAAATACTAGGTCTGATGAATCCCTTATCTAGAACGTCTTTAAACTCCAGTTTCAATTCATTAAGCTTTTCTAGAGCCATTCTTTAAGGAGGAATAGAGATAGGCAAGGTATCTGGAAGGAGATCAATTAGAAAGTTGATTTCCCTTTCTGGATGAACTTTGGAAGATCTTCTGGAAACACTTTAATGAACTCATTGTCTACTGGAACTGACTCAAGAATTGGGGTTTCAGAGCCTGAATCTTTAACCCGAACAACATGATAGAGATACCCCTTAGAAATCATCTTTCTATCCTTAAGGTAACGAATCAATCAACCCACAGGCTCCAAGATACTACCCTTCAATTCTAGGATTGGTTCATCTGGGAACTGAAAATGAACGATCCTAGTTCTGTAATTGATTGAGGCATAACATGAATGTAACTAATCGATGCCTAGAATAACATCGAAGTCTACCATTGCTAACTCTACAACATCTGCTTAGGTGACTTTCTTAGAGACTGTGACAAGTCAATTTCTGTATACCCATCTAGCTATAACTGGGTCACCGACTGGAGTAGAGACTGAAAAGGGTTCTTAGAGCGTTTCTTGTCTAACACTGAATTTGACTGCTATATAAGGATTTACAAAAGAAAAGGTTGCCCTTGGATCTAACAATGCATAAATATCAAAGTCAAAGACTAGTAACGCACCAATGACTACATCAGGAGAATCTTCCTGATCAGGCGAGCCTGCAGACCATACAACGTCTTTTGGCACTGACCGCCACCTATACCAGATATGTTACTCTACTGAGTCGGGCAGCCAACATGTGTTGGTGAAGTTGTAGACTAAGCTCTACCATTATTACGTCTTTGACCATGTTTAGAAGGACAATCTTTCAACCTGTGATCAGACTGACCACATCCAAAACATATTTCCTTTCCTGATAGACACTCGCCCGAATGGTTCTTACCACATTTAAGACAAGTTGGGTAGGTTCTGGTGCTTGAAACGGTACCTTGAGTCTTAAAGCAAGATACCCTACCTTTCTGATCATTACAGAACATGAAGAATTGAACACAAGATGATAAATGTCCTGGAGCTGAAGACATGTACTAAAACTGCGAGCGATTTCCACCACCCAATTTCTGTTGAGAATAGCCATAGTTACCTATACTAGCTTTCTTATTCTCCTTGGCCTATTCCCTAAGCTTAACACCCTCAACCTGCTGAGCATGAGTCATGAGCCTAAAGATGTTCATATCTTCAAGTTACATGGCATTCATACACTCTGCATTCACAAGATCGGATACCCCAAACATGAACTTGTTCATTTAAGCCCTTGGAGTCAGCAACCATGTGAGGAGCTGATTTCACGTATCAGGACACTTCATCCAATTCTAAGGGTCAACGTTCGTTAGTCAGTAATATAACCCAACGAAGTGAGTTGGGGTTGAATCCCACATGGAGTTGTACATGGTTAAGAATCAATAGCATTGTACGAATATGCTCAATTCAATCATAAGAATAGATATTTACGAATACAAACATAATTCAAATTAGGTGTGACACAAGTGTCAAATACGGGGGTTTTGGTTTTAACTATCAGCTACAATTACATCAAATAACACCAATTAACAAGTATTGAGACGGGTTCTTGGGATCTAATCAGATCATAGGCTAATATAGACAAATGGTTAATCGCAATTGTTAGTTAGTCGCTGGAAATCAGTGAATAAGCTAGACTTTAGTGGGGATAAACTTTATCTGGAACAATTTACCCCGAATCAAGTTGGTTTCTCTCGAACACCAACAAGCAAGCAATTAAGAACAACCTATGCTTTAGTCCATTCACTCTCTTAAGCTAAATGTGTGGAAAAGAATTTAGGATTCACTCTCTCGAGCTGCACTCATAACAACCCAATACCCACAGACCGTCAATTCATTAATCTCGGTTTTCAAACCTCTCTCTTGAGAAAGCCAAAAAATCGAAGGTAGTGTTGCATTTGCAACTGCAACCTTTTAAATTAAACCACAATTACTGAATGAAATCACTTCTAAACAACATTTAAACTAACAATTAGTAATACCCACAAGCTAAATCAACTCATTATCATAAAATCACACCCCAAGAATTAGAGTTTTAGGTAGACATCATAAAAAGATAGAAATTGTTACCAAAATGTGTTTCTATCAACTGGTAAGATAAATTTCATCTTTACAAAGGTCCTTTCAAAGCCGTGAACTCAGAAGTTCCCCCATGTCTACTTTCATAAACCATGAATTTAGCAGTCAAATCATCAACAGATGCCCGGAGGGGGGTCAGTACATCTAAAATAGTAACCTCAGTCATCATGGCAAAATAGCCTCAAATCTAGTAGCCCTCACTTCAGTTGAGTGGGATAAGTGTCCCATCTTCAGGAGCATGGTCTGAGTAATCTTGGTGGGATGGGCTGAGGTAGAAGCACCTAGAGTCTATGATGAAGAAGTAGAAGCAGATGTACCTGAAGGATTGGAGGCTGGAGTAGGCAAAGATGCCTCTGCATGTATCGAATTAATGTCCACCTCCGGGGATATATCCACCAGAGTTACTCTGCTCCTGTCAGCCTTCTCTCCTATGTATTCGTCTTCTATACGCTAGATATTTGTGGATGAAGAGGGAGTGACCTCAATATCTCCCGTATCATCCAGGGGCACTCCAACACGTCACCACAACTCCGTGATCAAGAAGGGGAATGGTAGGTAGGTCTCTATGTGCTTGGCCCTCATGGACATCTCCTGCTCAATAAGGAGTACTAGGTTGATGCTCCTCTAGGATATGATCCACCCAAGGCATGTCGCCTTAAGGTGGCGTAGGATGGACTCATTCTGGAATGACATGATGGTACTGCTAATAAAGCAAAACCAGAACCGAGTAGCAATACTCATATCCCTCTTCTCTATGGGGACTCCTTCCTTAATCCATCTCGAGCTGGTATCGGAAATCAATGGAGCAAGCCAGCCCTTCAAGTCATCCAAGGACGGAGTGGTAGCCAAGTCCTCATATGCCACTGTAACTCCTAGACCTCTTCAAAGTACATTTTTAACCTGTCTGAAATCACTGGCATTCTTCTTACTTTTTGGAAGTAGATCACCATATGTAGAGTAAATCTCCCAGACTCATGTAGGAATGTAGGGGCCTCGGGGCCTGGTGAACTGCTCAAAATGGTGGAAATGGAGGGTATGCCTTACCCCGGAGTATCTGCGCTCAACGCGCTCCATATACAACAGCTTCTCCTCGAGGATAGTTCGCAAACCATAAGCTTTTAGTTTGTTAAGTAGAGTGGAGAATGGACCACTGGTTGAACTTGATCTACAGGAGGTGTCAGAGCTGGCACTGAATCTGCTGGGGTGGAAGCTGAAGGGACTCTAGCTGAGGCAGGGCGAGATCTAGAACGGATCTCAATCCGTCGGGACTGTAAGGTTTGGTCGTCATCCAACTTAGAGAATGCTCCTTGGGATCCCTCACTATTGGAGTTGTGCTTCAGAGTCTCAGTAGTGGGCCTCTTACCCTTGTCTTGTCCTTCCTTTGGAGGCACTTTCCTTCCCTTTTTGGGAGGGTTGGCTCTTCCTTCTTTTATAGATATACATTGTGCTCTTTTACGGGGTGGCATGTCAATGTTAGTCCTTCCATATCTGAAAAAACATCAAAAAGAGTTAGAAACAATTCAAGCAAAACCACGGAAATGTACTTGCAGACAGACTCGCTGAACCGTTTGGCGAGTCGCCGAATCTCTTTGGCAAGCCAGATCGGGCTCGCCTAACGGATTGGCTAAAAAATTATCAAAAAAATGGCATGTTGACGATGGGATGGATCTTTTGGTTAATCATCGACAGCATTCGATGAGCAAGGATTAGTCCGCCGAAAGTTACATTACATTTAGGGGTTAGAAGCGCAAAAAGGGCGATCAAGGAAAACATTTGGTGAGTCGCCGAGCACTCAGGCTTCTTGCCGAAAATTACAAAACTTAACTCAAAAATAAGCATGAAATTAAAGGTGATAAGGGGGACTTCGGTAAACCGCTGAGTGTTTCGGTTAGCTCGAACCAGCTCGCCAAATGGCCCAACGTGCCTACATTCAAGCCCATATTCCAAATTCAACCCCATAGCCCCCAAAAACAAAATCAAAACATGCACTCCTCTAATTTAAATCAGACCCATTACACCCATGCCCCCTGGATAATCAGACTTCTCCTAGTTTGGCCAAATTTGGCCATTTGATGACTTTTGCCCTTAAGAATGATGTCAACCGCTCCATCATAGGGTAAATTACGTCATTTGTCACAAATGCGAGTTACTTGGACTTCAGCCGACTAGACCCAAAAACATGCAGGTACAACCCTACAATTTTAATCCCTTTTCAATTATGAAAAACTAGGGAATTCAACAATATAAGCATTACGGGTGTGATATTCAAATTAAAACAGGCACACACATATACGAGTACGATCAAAGAGGCCCAATGCACTTCACTAAAATAAAATCACTTTAAATGAATCAAAATTGCAATGTAAGAATTATGGGTTTGAAAAACCAACCTCAGAAGTCGAATAGATACTTTGTAATGCTAAGCGGCAAAGCAATCCAACTCCAACAAAAACTTGACTAATAAAATGTGATAAAAACACAAAAATATAGAATACTACAGTGCGGGTGTGATTTTGGAATGTTGAAAAGTGACAGAAAGTGGAAGGGTTTTAATTTTTGAACCTTTGGACTTAAAAACTATCCAGTTCTCACCTATTCGATGACATTAGTCTTTCTCGCCGAGCCACTCGGTGACACACCGAGTCGGTACTTACCTCACCGAGTTTAAAGGACCTCCAGTTAATGTAGGGTTCCAAACAGTGCTCATCGACTTGCCGAGTGTTCCAGACACAAATCCTAGTATTTATTGAGACCAACGGCGGTCCAAGTCGGGCCTGCAGACTACTTCGGCGAGTCACCAACCAGACTTTTAACTCGCCCATCTGCACTTTTCAAACACATGCTACACCTACAAAATCAACACACGATTATTTCTAAAACAAAAATAAAGTGATAAAATATTGGGTTGCCTCCCAAGAACCAACTTAGTTAACGTCGTGGCACGACGTAAGTCCTCACTCAAACTTCATTCTTGAGGCTGACCTTAGTGTCACTAGGCAACCCCTCTTGTTGTCTTGGGTAGAGATGAGTCAATACATGACCCATGAGGGTCTCAATCAGATGGATATATTTGGAGTGAGAGGTTGTCATTTGATTTAGCATTTCAACATTCTCGCTTATCTCCTCCAACACTCTATTATGCTCATTGACCTTTTGGAGAATAATTGAGAGCGTTTCTTCGAGACATCTACCCTCATTTTCCTTTTGCTTTCTTCATTCATGAGGAGGTATGTATCTATCTTTCATTTTGCATATCACCTCAAATTCCATGACATTCTTATCCAAGAAATCCAGCTGAGTCAACAAGGTGGCCAATTCTTGGTCTTTTTCTGTCTCCTTGTTCGTCTTAATCATGCCACCAAGGAGTTGGGCTACTGCTTCATAGGGTTGTTGTATCAAACAACTTGGGAAGAGTTGATCAGTTGTGCTTCTATTTTTGGGACCCAGAGCTCTATAGAAGCATTCCAGAAGCATATTTTCTTGAATTCCATGAGTTGGGAACTGTTGTAAGAGAGCCTTAAACTATTGCCAACGCGTAAACTGACTCACCCTCCAATTTATTGAAGCTCAGGATATTATCCCTAAGCATCATCATTTCCAAATGAGGGTGGTCCATTGGTTTGCCGTTTCTACAAGATCTATTCCTTTATTCTGTGCTAAACAATCAACATGAAAACCAAAACTTAAAGGAAAATAAGTTAAACTACAACTAAAAAGAACAAAATTCAACCTAACTAAAAATACTCAACCAACACCACTCCCTGGCAGCGGCACCATTTTTATTTCATGTATCAAGACACTTCATCCAATTCTAAGTGTCAACAATTGTTAGTCAGTAATACAACCAAAATAAGTCAGTTGGGGTCCAATCCCACAGGGAGTGGCACGTGGTTAAGAATCAATAGCTAAGTACGAGTATGCTCAAGTCAATCGTAGGAATAGATATTTACAAACACAAAAGTAATTCAAATTAGGGGTGACATAAGTATCAAATAAAGGGGCTTTTGTTTTAACTATAAGCTACAATAAAAACAAATAACACGAATTAAAAAGTATTGATATGGGTTCTTGGAATTTGATCGGATTATAGGCTAATATAGACAAATGGGTAATCAGAATTATTAGTAAATAGTTGTAATTCAGTGAATAAACTAGACTTTAGTGGGGATAAACTTTCTCTTGAACAATTTACCCCGAATCAAGTTGGTTTCTCTCGAACACCAACAAGAAAGTAATTAAGAACAACCTACGATTTAGTACATTCACTCTCTCGAGCTAAATGTATGGAAAAGGATTGAGGATTCACTCTCTCGAGCTGAACCCATGACAACCCAATACCCACAGACCATCAATTCAGTAATCTTGGTTTTGAAACCTTTTTCTCGAGATAGACAAAAACACGAAGGGAGAGTTGCATTTGCAACTACAACCCGTTAAATTAAACTACAATTGCTGAATGAAATCACTTCTAAATAGCAGTTAAACTAACAATTAGTAATACCCACAAGTTAAATCAACTCATAATAACATAATCACACCCCAAGAATTGGGGTTTTACCTAGACCTCATAAAAAGATAGAAATCATTACCAAATTGTGTTTCCATCAACTGGGTAAGATTAATTTCGTCTTTACAAAAGTCCAAGCTGAAGAATCTCAAAGACCAACTTCCAATTTCTCAAAAATGGAAAACTTCAAATCTTCAAAGTTAAGGAAAATATTATCTCAAAACTAAGAGTTCTAAAAATTGAAACTAAGATTATGATAAAAGGTAGATAGATACTAAACATAATGTTTGAAAATATATTTATAATCGCCAAAAATAAGATGTGAAGTACCATTCGGCGCAGTAAGTCAGGATCGCCGATGAGTTCGGTGATACGTCCTTTGGTGAGTTCCACCAACTTCTTGCTTTGGCCTTCAACATCCTAAAGTTCTGTAACTTTGGGCGATTTAATCACTGCATCGCGGAACCATTTGGCGACAAGTCGAGTGCTCCTTTCTCTCACCGACTTTATTTTCTCCTTTAAGGCTTAGTACACTGGAACTTTAGGTGAGGTAATAGCCACTCGACGACTCGCCAAAGGGACTCAGTGATCACCAGGCCTTCATTTCTTTAGTTTTTCAGCTCGCTTCGTTCCTTTTTGGAAGTTAGTGTCCATTCTTTGCTCCTCTATCTAAATATATGGAAATGAAGGGTTTTAGGTTAGTTTTTTGCATTAAACAAGCATTTGAGGATACATCAGGAGCATAGCTGGAGATTTGGGTGAACATGAGGCCATATTCTTGGATTGTCATAGAACCTTGCCTCAGATTCATAAACTCCTATGCTTTTTCCTCCCTCAACTCTCTTGGGAAAAACCTGTCCAGAGAGGTCTCACTAAAGCAATCCAAAGTGTAAGGAGCTGCATATGTATCCCTGTTCTCCTTCCACTGAGTATATCAGATATGAGCTACATCCTTAAGCTGGTAAAATGCCAACTCAACCTGATCATTCCAGGTTACCTGCATCACTCCAAAGATCTTCTTCACCTCATCAATGAAGCTTTGGGGATCCTCACCAATCTGCAATACTATGAACTCTGGCGGATTCATCTTAACAAAATCCCGAACTATAGTTGCAGCTGACACATCATTAGCAATTTCCGAAACTTGAACTTGCTCATGGTCACACTCTGAGCCTATAACTGCTTAGCATTCCAAAACTCAGCAATCGAAACCTCCTGATCTAGGCCTTGAGGAGCTCCATTTGCATTCCTGGCATTCACATTCTTTGCGTAAGATCTACGAGGTTTCATGATCTGAAAGCGCATAATGAAGGATTATCAGGAGAAATTAGGTCATACCTTACGCACGATAAGAGTAACAAAGAAATTGAGCTTTCCCTAAATCACTCCGTAGCCTCCTTCTCATTAGATTTGGTGCACTTCACACCCATGAAAAGGACTCTAATTAGTGCGGCTTTTAAGACATCCAAGGACACTTAAACCTAGTTCTCTTATACAACATTTGTCACCCCCCGATGCTACATCCTGGACACGGTGACAGGACCTATGGTCACGAGTGACCCCAAGCTAACCCTTCTTACATAATCATAAGCATACTGAAGATAAACTGAGCAATAAAACTATGCGGAAGCTAAATCATATGAAAGTCTGAAATGAGGGGGAATACCCATATACTGTCTGAATAAATGAAAACTAAGAGTTTGAGTACAAATGGGAAATCAAACTCCAAGACTAAAGCTCAACTAACTATGTCGGAAATAAAGCCTCTATTGACTAGAAATGCTGGGACATGCCCCAGCTAGATCTAGAAAAACTGAAACTAAAGATAAAAGCGAGAAAAAAATCATGTCACTAGTCCTCAAAGAATGATGGCTCACCTATGATGCTGCTGAACTGAAGATCGGGAACCGATCTATGCATGATCTAACTGCTGAGGAGTTGAACCTAGCCCAAAGTATGCGTCTGTATTTGAAAGATACTGAGCATGTAGGATAGAATAAAACTGAAAAATAACATAACTGAATCAAAGCGTATATCTGAGTAATGACATGAGATAAACATGATGCAACTGAGAATACTGAACATGAAATACTAAATGTAATGACAAAGTTTATAACCTAGTGAGACTGAATACTGTATTATACTGACAACATTGTCAATGTAATAGAGTATGACTGAACTGTAAGGGAGCTACTAATAACCGACATAAAACCGCATGAGCTAAATGTGGAGTCCGATGTATACTCCCCGTTGAGAGGACCCAATATACCCTACCAGAGGTTTAAAGGCATACTGGCGTGATCACTAAAATGATTCCGACAGAGGGGATTTACAACCTACGGGGCATGTAGTTTTGGGACTTGAGGGAGACTGACCCTAGTCCACTCAGTATTAAGCTTTCCATATGATTAAGTAATTAACACTTTACGACTGAAACATTGTAATATTGGATATCTCAAAATACTAATATTCAAATTGAGAATGAATCTTTAATATACTGATAATAATGCATTCGAAACTGCGGCATGTTAATATTATCTTAATTTATATACCTACCATGTTCAATTCATGAACTAAAAGAACTACATAGCTAGGGTTCTAAGTTTATGCATGAACCTAGGCAAAAACAAAACTATAACATGATAATATGATTTGGCTCATTCTAACTACTAAAATCCCAACAATTCTAACATTCAACAAACCTTAGGTCTAGATAATATCAAGGGAATCAAGATTTTGACTGAAATCTAGGGACGTAATGGGTCTGGTGAAGAATTCCACGGAAAAATCTTTCGATTTTAGGGCTGGAATTAATGAAACCTTGTTCAGTGTTCTTGAGGAAAACTGGTGCCTCTTTCTCCATCTTTTGCTCTAAGTTTGAATGATTTAGGTGAATGGTTAATTAGGTTAGGTTGTAATTTAGTTACTAGGATAAAACTGACTAAATCAACGTAGTTTAGAGGTTAAATAACATAGTTTAAGTGTCCAACGAATAGGGGCAATGACCAAAATAACCCTATTTAAAAATCTTACGTGGCTAACCACGACCACTTTCAATGACCTTGAAAGGGACCACAGACCGTGGGACCGGTCGTTGTCCTTGGCCAGTGGCTACTATTCCTGGAGGTCTTCTCCAGAAAACCCTACCACGGTCTTTGCGGACGACCACGAACCGTAAAGGTCCCCGTGGTGCCTACTTGGGCTTAGGTCTAGAGGCTTAGGTTTGAGGTTCTCCTGGGATTTACGGAAGCCCCCACGACCTGTCGTCAGTACCACGGACCGTGAAGGTCCCTGTTGCCCTTACTTGGGCGAGGGGTCTGAGGGCTACACTTTGGGGGGCCTACTGGTTGAGCACTATGCACGACACCACAGTCTGTCGTCAAAACGACATCCCATGAAGTGTCCCGTGGTCTGACGTCTGGGCCTAGTGGATTTTAACTCCAGACTATGGGCAGGTCAACGAACCATGGACTATATCACGGACCGTGAACCCTGTCGTGGTTCACTGGTTCAAGCAAGTTTAAGCAATTTTTTGCTAGGTCTGGTTTTCATGGTGTTATAGTGTCCCACACAACTGGATACCTTTTCACCACACCATCCATAGACAAAGACTTCTCCTATAAAATATTTCGCAAGACAGTGGCTTTCAATCGATTCATAGACCACGGTGGGTGTGCTGGAGCTGGGAGTACTTGAGATGCATGAGAGACTAGAGGTGTTGGAGGCGTCAAAATTGCTGGAAGTCTAGCTAATGGATCATGAACTACATTAGATTGCAATTCTAGGCATTTCCGTTTGAGAAACTCTCCCTCTGTGTCGGTATATGTATTGGAGTCCTAAACTCTGCATCTTCCTCTCTCTTAGACTCAGAGAAGGTGAGATAGGTGGAGTTGATGTTTATACTATCCGATGAGCTACGAATCGAACTAGTAACTACCCACTTCTTACTGTTGCCCATACCACTCACTTGAGAAGGTTTTGGGCGAGTGATTCGGGAAGGCTAAACATCCGCTACTATTACAATTCCTTTCGACTTCTTCCTGGGTGCTAGACCTCGTACGGGAATCTTTTGTCTAGCCATATCTGTAGAACAACACAAATGAAATGCAGGAAATTGCAAAGGATTATTGAAATAACATTTTCAACAAGTTGCAGGAAAACTCGCTGACACGTTTGGCGAGTCGCCAAACCCATTGGGTGGGTAAAGGGGAACTCACCGAATGTTATAGAAAGATTCAGCACAAATTCAAAACAAAAGGGAGAGATGAAGAACAATTTAGTGAGATGTCGAGTTCACTCGGTGATCAGAGAGTGCCTCACCGAATGTTATAGCAATAAATAGCAAAAATGGAAGTAAGAAAGGTGAGACCAAAGCTATTCTAAGAGTCACTGATTCTACTCGCCGAGCACACGCTTATCGCCGAAAGTTACAAAAACCATATCAATAATTAATGTCAACAAGGTGATAAAGGGGGTTATTAGGTGACTCACCGAGTTACTCGGCGAGCTCGACCCATCTCGCCAAATGGCCCAACCTGTTGCCTTCCCAACCCAATTTTCAATTTAATCCTAACAACCTATGACAAACCATTTCAAGTACAATTCTAGCCTACCCACCATGTATTGCTAGACCGGGGTACTCAAAATCCCCCCTATTGACTAAAATTTGACCAAATGATGATTTTTCCCTTAAGAAAGACGTCACCCAATCAATAATCGGGAAATTTGATGTATTTTAGTCAAATTTAGGCTACTCAAACATCACCCATACAGTACATAACATGCACACCCATAATTTGAACAATTCAAATGCGAAACTCAAACAAATTAGGCCCAAAAAAGTTATTTAACATGCTTGATTTCAAACTAAAGTTCATCGAGTGATTAGGCACACAATGGAGGCACACAAAAACATTTGTTAACTACCCATAAGCATGCTCAGCAAGAATTTTGAAATTAAAACAAATTTAGAAAATCAACCTCATATGCAGCAAGGTAAACATTTAGGCAAAAGGGGAAGGATGGACAACACTTTAGCATCCAACCACAAACAAGGACACCCATGAAATTTAAGCTAAAAAAAATCTAGTGTTTGATTGAAAGAGTGCAAGAGTCTAAAATTTCAAAATAAGATGAAGATTTGAATTTAAAATGGTTGAAGGGTTTGTTACCCTATAGTTTGCACCTTGCTTGGCGATATCTACTAAAGTCGTCGATCCACTCACCGAGTCACTGAGTGGATCTTAGTCTGCTGAATTTACCAGAACACTAGCCCTTCAGTTGGCTCAAACGGAGAGTTGCATCAGGCTCACCGAGCCACTTGGCGAGTCGCCACGTGAGCTATGTGATTGCCCAATTTCCTTTTTCGCCAAATTTCAAATTTGAACCTGCATATCAAACAAATGTTATTGAAATAACAAGAAGTAAAACTTGGGTAGCTTCCAGTGAAGTGCCTTATTTACGTCATAGCACGGCGTGGTAATGCATTAAAACCTCATTCTTCGGGTTGACTAAGTTATCACTAGGAAGACCCTCTTTTGGACTTAGATTTTTTGTGCTGAGATTTGACCCATTTGAATCTCAAGTTACTTTATGGAGATGGAGTGCGAGGTTACCGTTTAATTAAAGGACGAGACATCATTCTTCATCTCATTGAGTACCATATCGGCTCCTTGCACCTTGTGTAGGATGCAGGCCGGGGTTAGACTTTGGTTCCTTCGGGTTTGGAAATTCATGAGGAGATACATAACGTTCTTTCTTACCATATCTTTCTCTTCAATTCACACCCCAATCACGCCAATTCCGATCCTGATCTCTCCAACCATTATCAAGATCTTTGTTCCAATAATGATTCCCTCAAGACTTTGATAGCTTGGACAAGAACCCACTGTTTGGTTTGATAAGAATTGTACCTCTACGTTGTACATGGCCTCAAATTGTGCATAATCCGGATTCACACCCCTATTAGAACCAAACACGTTCATATTCTTGTAACCCCCTCCCATGACATGCTTTGTCAATAAGTCCATTTGGGTCATTATCTTGGCCATGTTTTCATCACATTCTTGATTCTTTTCCAATTGTTCTTTCGCCAGCCCGATATTCATAGAAGACACCTGATCTTCCCTTGTGTACCGTGCACGATTAATTTTGTTCATCTCATCAAGCAAAGCTAAGGCTATGTCAAGTGGTTGTCTCATGATTCCACCCCGAATGACTTGCTCGGCAACACCGTTGTTGACGTTGTTCAGACTCTTATTAAAATATTTCAATAGCACATTGTCCGGCAACCAATGAGAAGGACATTGAAGAAGCAACTTTCGGAACATCAATCATGTTTCATGGATGGTCTCACCATCAATCTGCTTGAAGTTCAGGATATTATCTATCAACTTAACCATCTTCGAGGCAGGGAAGAATACTTCATAAGACACTTCTGTGAGCTCCTCCCAAGAAGTGATAGACCACATTAGTAGTTCGTTCAACCACTTTTCTGCTTCCCACATTAGAGAAAAGGAAAACTAACATTGTTGGACTGACTCTTGACTTATGTTCTTTAAGGAAAAGGGTCTAAACACATCCCCAAAATTATGGATGTGATCATGAGGGTCCTCATGAGAGAGTACCCCAAAGAGACCTGTCATTTGCAACACTTGCAACATAGTACTGGTCACATGAAAAAGTGCATCGCCCACAGTTGGAGGCAATTGACTAGGACCAGCACTTCCCAATTGATCCTTATTAACATCATGCAAGTTTTCGATGTAATCATTCTTCCGAAGTTTACTTATATTACTCCCACTAACACTCATATCTTCAAATGTTTAGAGCAATCAATAAAGAAACACAAATAAAAAATTCTAGTATGACAAAATTAGTTCACTAAAACACTTCAATAAAAGAGTTCTAAACACCACTCCCCAACAGCGACGCTATTTTTTGTAACGCTCAACTACACTTCTTCCGATTCAAACTCTAGGTGGTCGCTAACAAGTATAAGCCCAACGATTAGTTGGGGTCGATACCAGAAGGAGTTATACAAGAAAGAATTGAAGTATGATGTGAAGATGTATTCTAATCTTTTTTAGAGTAAAACTGATACGTAACATAAATTAAATCATGAAATTTCAGTTATTAATATCAAGAGGTGGAATTTTAGTAACCAAGTTCTAACAAAAAAAAGTAACACGAGATTAGAACGATTAGATAGAGGACTTAGGATCGTGAGCAATTGAATACTAATTTCGCTAAATGGGTAATTATTAATTGTTTTATGATTTTGAATCTCAATGGGTATAATAGGTTTTGAATATAAAAGTTATATCTTGATCATCTGTAGTGTTTCAAGTGAGTTCTTTAGAACTTGAACATGCTAAACAAAATGAAAAAAACCAATTCCATAATTAAACACACTTTCTCAAGTTCGGCTGCAAACATTCAAATCAATACAACTATCAATCATTCATTCTACTATATAACTCTTTCTCGAGGTAGCATACAAAGGTAAAATAGAAACGAATTTGCAACATCAGTTCAACAATTAAAACAAGAATAAACAATTGAACTCATTTCTAAACAACATTAAGTTCAGCAATTAAATAATACCCACAAGCTAATATGTCTATTCCATTACATGATCACTCCCCTAAGGGAAGGGGTTTTAGCCAACCGTAGCAAAAAGAAAGAAATCATTACCAAAAAGATAATCCATCAAAATTGTCAACAATCTCTGATGCCCAATGCAAAAATTGAGAATAAAATCCTAAATCATCAAATCCAAGATCCAAATCATCTCCAAGAATGTTCAACAATGTAAAACTATGTAAAAGCTCTCAAAACTGGAAAACATTGTTCGGGATCTGCCTCTTCTCTTTTCAAAAATCAATTTATATGTTTCCAAAAACAACCCATAAATCTTTGCACGAAGTCCAATAGGCAGCATTAGTCGGGATCGCCGAATGACTCGGTGATTCACTGAAGTGCACACCTTTTCACCTTTTAGCTTGCTTTCTACATCAACTTGTTCTAGAAAATTCTACGAGCTGGATCATTGTCGCCGTTCCATTCTGTGCAAAGCTAAGGTGTACTTGGACTCGCCAAGATTTCTTGTTACATGGGCTACTTTACTAGAAGATTAGACGAGTCGTAGGATCACTCGGCCAGTTGTCGAGTGCCTTATGCGAGCTCCGCCTTCTTCTTTCTTCAACTTTTCCAACTTTTTTTCTCCTTATAGCATCGTAATGTCTTTGCCTTCTTCTTAAGTCTTCTTTGTTTCATATAAACTTATTAACATCAGTTATGACCACAAAATAGGCATTGAGGACACTAATTCATTGGATAATGAGCCCTCATGAACTTCATGACTCATCAAGCTAACATGCAAGTTCAAATAAAAGACTGCTCCAAATAACATGCTACACTCAATCATAGCCTCTATTCTAATGCAAGAACATATTTCAACAAATGCATTCAATTGCCCTCACACTAAGAACGATTTCATGCTCTCATAAAGCAAATCAATGAAAAAGTAAAGAATCAATAAAACTCTAACTCTCCCAAAACATAAATGGATGGAAACTTTATCCCATAGATTTGCTCATAATTTCCAATCATCACTCAACCTATTTCATGCAGGATCTAAAGGGTCTTTTAGGTTTGTAAAGGGGTTGAGGAATAAGGTATGGTTAATTTGGCTTAGTGACTTCACCTATTCGAGCCTTATTGCATTCATCTTCACCACTTCTCATGTTGTTTTCATTTGGTTTCATTTGAGAACTTACGCATAGATTTGTCAATCACATTATTGGGAACCCTTTTTTATTCCACCAACACTCTTTTTTATTTCAATTTTTCAAAGGTATTTCATCACAATATCTCTCCTTCTTTTTTATTTTATTTTAAGGAGTGGTTCTTTCTTTTTGTAACACACTTCTAAGTTGAGTCTGATTTTATCTTTATTTGCCTGTCACTTGGCTTTTCTTCCTTCTTCCTTTCCACACACCCAACTTAGGATATGGACCTTACGTTGGCGATTAAAACATATCAATACTTCTAAAATGATTTTGTGGGAGAAGCTAGGAGCTATTTTTCTCAAAAGGTTTCAATATGGTAGTTACCAAATGGTTTAAGGTCCAATGGTGCAAAAAAAGATGCCCACCCTCACACGGTACTCAAACGGGGATATGGAAATTCGGGTTCCCTCTTAAAATTTCCCCCCAAGATCATTCCTTACACTTACCAAAGGTAGACAACTAAAATAACATGGTAGATTCTATGATTCCACAAGCATGTTTCCAAGTAAAACAGATTTTACAAAACATGGAACATCAAGCAAAATCATGTAGCACAACCCAAAAAGATAAAAAACTCACGTGCGATGTTCATTGCAAGGCTCCCATGAAAACGCAGCCAGTCAACACAAAACTCAAATAGATAGCTCAAAAATGCAATCAGAACGGTTTATTTCTTGCAACGCAAACATTACACACCATGTTGAGCATGAGTACTATGCAAGACATCGATATTGAACACAAACGATCCTAGAATTATTATCAATGAAAACTCAAGCATTTTATGATTTTCAAAACTCATGGAGTAATTAAAAATTGGAGAGAGAAAAAAAGAGACCAAATGAGATAAACCAATCGAAACACTATAACAATAACGAAACAAAATACTATATCATCTAAAAATTGAAAAATACAAAATACAATAAAAAGGGGAATATTGGATCAAGTGCCCTCAGCCCACCAAAATATTAACAGTAGTGTCCTTAATGCAAAAATAAAAGTGTACCGAAGGAAAGGAAAAGAGTCCCCCTGACCGGCTATGAATGATGAGTGCTCTCATTAGGAGTCTTGGGAAGAATGCCATCATCTTGGGGCATCAGTACCCAATAATATGATAAGATGAGGTGGCAATGTAGGCTCATTGGATGCATCATTCTACGACACAACAATAGGAGGAATGATGGAGTTCGAAAAGACCCCACTGGTGCCCACTATGGAGCTATCTTCAAGAGACCTCCCTAATGCCACATAGAACATCGTCTCCCCTATATCCTGCAACTCTATCAATGTCACAAAAATCCTTAACTCATCCTCTTTTCTTCTCGACTCATCCTTGTTAGGCTCCTAAGCCAAATTATCATCAGCCTTATCATCATCTCTCTCAACATCAGAATCATCAATAGCTATAATATCAACACTCGCAACATCATCCCTGCTTTTCTGCACACTCTGAGAAGGCTCACTGGTAGGCATAGTCATGGGCACAAACACAAATGCATAATGTTGGGGAACCTATCCCAAAAGAATATATATATATCCATTGACCGCAGCTAGACAACATCTTCCCTCATGGTGTCAATCTCACCTCCATTTAAGATAGTAGAAAATCACACTACCCTCAACCTTTTGTCGAGCTTCTAACCTAGCGGTAAGGTTATCAAACCTCACATGATGAGACTCGATCAAAACCTCACACTAAGTTAATATAGCTCGTACTAGAGCTTAAAATCTCTCCATACCCTTATCAAACATCCTAGGCAAATCAGCCTCAACCTTCGTAACTCTAAAATTTATAAACCAAGAAATATTACAAATTTGATAAATCATGGCATGGGTTAAGGGGGATGGGAGATAGGTGTGGGGGTAGGTTCAGTAGCAGCAGTTGAAGTGGAAGTAAAAGGTGCAAATGAAGGCTAGGGTATACCTAATTATTCCATAGAAGGAGTGGATGTAGTGACCTTAGAAGCAAGTGTGGTAGGATCAAGCATGTATGTAGTGTCTTCTGGTGATGGCTTTCTCGGAGACACGTCGTCCCGTAGATAATAAGCCTCAATCCTATGGATGTCATTGGAGGAGGCTGGGGTGATCCACACATAAGTTTTCCCTCGTAAGGGAACTCTAGTGTCTTAAGGAAGTTGTGTGGTGGTCTCAACCTTGTTGAGCTCTCCCTGATCGAAAGTTCCTATTTTGCTGCCTCTTCGATCGTCTCTGACTCCCTAAAAAAGAAGATTGGGTGAAGACCAGAAAAAGATGTGACGTTTGTTCTTTCCTTGCCCTCAACAATATCTCTTCCACATTAATCAAACCCATATTAATTTGATCCCTGTCAATTATTGTACGAACTAACTCTACCTTGGGATGAGGAAGAATGGATTCATTATGTGAAATGATGAATTACTACTACTGAAGTTGAAACAATATCGGGCTCTATTATTCAAATCCTTCTTCTTTATTCCCATACCATCATCCATCAAACGTGGAGAACTGTCGGATATAAGTTGTACAAATATACATGTTAAAGAGTCATGGTCATGGTGCATACATATTGCGAACATGACAACCTAATTTGATGAACTACCTAGGGTCGTGATGATTGCACGTGTGTGGCATTCTAACTTCTTACGACACACCACAACTTCATCCAAGGGTTTTCAAATAGCTCCCTTTCTCTTTTTTGGTAAGGCTTATACGTAGTGTAAAATTATCGGACCCACAATGGGACATAGGGATTATGAGGCTTAGTGAACCCCTCAAATTTGTCGAACAAAACTGTGTACCACATCACAGGGTAGTTACTCATGCACCATCTATGGAGAGTCATATCTCCTCAAGAATTGTACACTCTCCAGCACCCTTGAGCCTATTAAATGATCTTGGATCAATTATCAGGAAAACTCTGGAAATGGGTGCCTGAGTAGAAGAGAGTTGCACCATTTTTGACCTGATATCCGTTATTTTCCTTTCAACCACTATTTTAGGTTGCTCACTTCCATGTGTAGAGAAGAGTGGAGTGGTTGTTTGTTGGTGAGGAGCCTTAGATGTCTCATTGATAGTTATGACCATTTTTCTTTTCAAAGAAGGAGGAGAATGAGGAGAGGACTCCCCTGATTTTGTATCCAATGTTACAACTTATTTAGCCTTATTTCTATCTATAAACTACAAAGCGCATTTATTTAAACATCCAATCAATGAAGGATAATTGAAATCAAAATCGAATGAAAGAATGTAAAAAAAATGTTCTGAGGATCGCTTAATGGGAAGGCATTCTGCCTAACAGGTTAGGCCAGCTCAAGTGAGCTCGCCAAAATAGGCTATACACAATTTCAAAGAACTCAGGCAAAATAGACGGAGTCTACTTAAACTCGGTGATTCGCTGAATCGATTTCGGCGTGCTAAGAAAAAAATGTGATAAGTTAAAGTTCAAAGATAAAAATAATGGGCATAAAGGGTGATGTCCACTCCAAATGGGTGATACATCGAATGGGTTTCAGCAGACAAAGAAAAGTCAGCCAAATGGAACAATGGAAAGGTTGCATATTAAAGCAAGGAACGCGATCTAGGTCTTGTTCAACAATTCTCTTAATTGCCTTGGCGAGCTAAGACAAGTTCGCCGAATCGGCAATGCCCAATGCCTATTTTTCGACATTAATCACAATACGCAACAATACCCTGTTCCCAAACAACTTTATACTCTACGCACATCCTTTTCTACCGATGGGTACTCAATATTTTCCCTAAATATCACAAAGTATTGCACAAATTTATGATTTTCCCTTAAGGAAGTAGTCACTATATCTATCATTGCACAAAATCATGCAATCAGATCAATACTGGATAACCTAACTTCACGAGTACACAATTCAACCAACACCTAGGAAATATCAAGACTCAATTTCAACAATTAACTAACACAATTAATTTTTGTAATTTTAAGTAGTGTTTTAATATCTAACTTATGGGCACATGTAAATACCAACAATATTGCACTACCCAATAAAATCAACTAACTTCATGAATTAAATGGCCTATAGACCATATAGAAAAGCACAATTTGAACCTCAAATATTAAAATAGAAATCAAACACCAACCTCAAAGAGAAGTAGATAGAAGAGAATGAGGGAGATTAGGGTTTGGGTTGACCAAGTACACAAGATAACGCACTACTAATACTCGCAAAACATACCAAAGAGCCACTCATACACTACAATATGACTTTGTATACTCAGGTAAGAAAAGAATCTCAAAGATAACTAAGGCTTTACTTTTTGAAAATGAAAAGACCCTTTGCCTTTTTATACCAAGCATGTTTGGTGGTCACTACAACCATCACTGAGTGTATTCGATGAATCACTAAATGGAGTTCAAGCTTGCTGAAGATCCTTAACGTGTACCAAGCCTAAAGGTTGATTCGATGAACTAGGTGCAATCCACATAGTGTACTTTGTCAATTGCCATTTTAATCTCTGCTCACCTAAATTGAAAATACACTTTTTCACATATTCTAGCTTAGAAGGAGACCAGAATTGACTATTGACAATGCCTTCGGTGGATCACCATGGACATTTTGGCATTGCCTAATGTGTCCTTCACAACACTTTGACTTCATTTTAACCTGCACTCACAATACTCTTTATTGAAAGAAATAAAAAAAGGAAAAATTTGGGTTTCCTCCCAAGATGTGCCTTATTTAACATCATGACACAACATAGTTCTTCTCATCATTTATTTTTTGGATTTGGGACCGTTTAACTAGGCAATGTTCCTTTTTGACTTGAATTATGATTGGTACAGATCTGGCACATTTGAGTGTCCAGTTGTTTGATAGACGCCAAATGTAAGGTCACTATTTGAGATAATTTCAGAACCCAAGGGTACCCCCTAGATGTAACAAGGTGTATGAGACCCCGAGAGGCCTCATACAATCCCCTTA
Organism: Solanum stenotomum; assembly: GCF_019186545.1. Taxonomy (NCBI): domain Eukaryota; kingdom Viridiplantae; phylum Streptophyta; class Magnoliopsida; order Solanales; family Solanaceae; genus Solanum; species Solanum stenotomum. The sequence goes on along the minus strand of NC_064291.1, from coordinate 16,126,494 downwards.
GCATATCACAACTTAAGAAAACAGAAATGAGCGGAGATGTATAACATTTTTTGTAACATCAATGACTAGTAAAACGAAGCGGAAGTCTATTACACTTCTCTCAAACCATCGAAAACATGAATATCTTTAGGACACAGCCCATACAATAGTTCTCAACATAAAAACAAATACATAAAGACATGGTGGTTAGCCCCTCGAATGCTATGAGGACTCACCAAAACATCTCTTCTTGCTCTACAACGAACCTAGCTACGAGGATGGAAGTCAATATCTCTGGACTCTACATGTGATGGGTAAGTAGGAAAAAGTATGCGTTAGTACCAACAGGTACTAAATATGATGACGAGCATAAATCATCAGCATAAGCATGATGTAGGCATTTGTCGACATGAGACATATACCATAATCATAAGAGGTGATGAACTTAAGGCATATACTATAGACATAATAGACAATAACATAGTCATAGGCATAATCTATGCATTTAGATCAACATAATATAAGAGAAACACTTCATAAATAACTAATGTTTAAGGATGTAACAACTGACAATATTTCGGTTCAAGTGTCATACGATTGCGTGTACTGATATTACCCAACCAAGGGTTGTGATCGTTCTCACAAGGAGTGGTTTTGAGGATTAATAGAAAAATAAAATCTAGTTCTAATTAGTCATAGCTATAAACATTATATAAAATAAACATATTAAATCTAATGGGGTGATGCAAGCGTCAATTATCAATGGGGGTTTGTATTAATTAACAACTAAAAATAGGAAAAATATAAGGAAACGAGATATGGAGACGGGATTTTTGGGAAGTTATAGGAATACGGGATAAACTAGACTATCGGCTACATGCTTTTGATGGTAGATTATTGAACATTTGTGACTAGGCTAGACTATAGTGGGGGTAAATTCTCTCTTGAGCAACTTACCCCGAATCAACTCGATTTCTCTCAAACACTGAGTTGCCGCATTAAGCACAGCTTCCACCTTAGCCCATTCATTCTCTCGAGCTGAATGTGTGGGAAAAGGACTAGGATTCACTCTCTCGAGTTGAACCCATGTCGACCCAATACCACCAGCTATTAATTTAGTAGTCAAGTTTTACAACCTCTCTCTCGAGCAAGGCAAAAACACTAAGTTCAAATCATATTTGCAACTACAATCCCATTAAGTTCATACACGACTACTAAACAAAATCACATTTAAGCAACAAATTAACCATCAACAAGCAAGACCCAACAAATAATCTAACCCATATTTACAAAATCACACCCCAAGAATTGGGGTTTTAGCTAGACATGTAAAAGACGTAAAAATCAATACTAATATCAGTTTCCATCAACTGGGTATGAAGAATTAAGTCTTAAAACATGTCAATAATAAAGAATCTTAGAGACCCACGTCTAATTTCTTTTAGTTGAAACCTTTTGAATTTTCAAGGTCTAAGACTAATTCACCAAAACCCTCTAAAACTTGGAGTTGAAAATATTCTAAGTCAGAATAATAATTGTCTATCACTTGATGCTAAGTTAACAATTTAAACAAGTATTTATAGTGTTTGAAAATTTGTGTTGTAGCGAATCACTCAGCATAGTAACTCGGGATCGTCGATACACTCATTTATCCGCCTTTTGATCAATTTCATCTCCTTTTTGGTTTTGCCTTCAGCATCTTCATGCTTTGACTCGTTGGGAGATATAGTACTGCTTCGCATAAGTACTCGGTGACACGCCGACTACTCCATTTCATTGCCAACTTGATCTTTCCCTTAAGGGCTCAGCACAGTGGAACAAAAGGCGATCTCCGGGTCGATCGGTGACTTGCCAACTGGGCTTGGTCATCTTTAGGCCATCATTTCTTCGTTCTTTTTAGCCACCGTGTTCCTTCTTGCCAATAGTTTCTATGATTTCCCTCAAACTCTAAATACCTGAAACTTAAGGGTTTTCATAAGATATTGAGACAAAATATGCATTTGAGGACACTAATTCTATCAGAATATAGCCCTAAATGAGTCCAATTTGTGGACTCATCAACACCCCTACCTTAAACTTTTGCTTTTCCACAAGCAAAACTCAACTTCAACAGTTCAAAAAGGATGTTTCAAACAGTGCTACACAAGACTCGATCATGAATGTACATAACAAGACTCAATTTACTCATTCAAGGATCAATTGTGTACCTAAAGATTCAAGTTGTGAGACACTATTACCAAAGCTTCTCAAACTCGCAATACTTGCTTCAAATGCAAGCTCAAGCTCAACAAAAGTATTTGAATGCCCTCACACAAAGAATGATTTCACCCATAGGTTTGCCCGTATTTTCCAATCAACATTTTGTTTCAGCTCACTCAAGATCAAAAAGGTCTTTTCAAGACTTGTAACGGGGCTGAGTGCAAAGGTATGACAATTTAGGCTCAGTGACTTTCATCCTCGTGAAATGTGGTGCTCACAACACTTCCGTCCCTCTTCCTTCATCATTTTCATTAGTGCTCATAAGTCATCCTATTATTAACTTTCCATGGATTGTTCAAGAAACCCATTTCTTTTGTATTTTATTCCACAACTTTTCTTTTTCATTCTTTTCTTCTCCTTTTCATTTCTTTTCTTTTTTTGTATGGAGGGTTTCCATGTTTCTCAACACCATGGGTTAAAGGAGACTTTCCTTGCACTTCTTCACTTGCCTTTATCTTTTCACCACACCCCAACTTAGTCTTTTGGCCTAAGTTGGCTATTCAATCAGCCACAAATCAAGAGGATTATAGGTAGCGGATTACGAGAGGTCTAGTTTTCATTAAATTTCTTCCAACGAAAGATAAGGCTCAAGGGGTGTTAAAAAGAGGTCCGCACACTCACAAGGTAAGTCACAAAAGAGATATATGTCAAATTGGCTCACACTCTTCGAAGTTGCCTAAGATAATATCAAGAGACAACCTTACTTAGTCGACCGGACCAATGGGGCAAATTATAGGTGTTGTCATGTATGGTTCACAGTAAGCTCATCCCACAAGGCATCGACACCAAAGTCAAACAAGACTCCACACTTTCGCTAGTGTGTAACGTTCATTGCAAGAGAATCAATTTGATAATTGGCTAGTTACAACAAGATGCAAAGAGTTCATATCTTATCTATGCGCCTTTATTTGGTCTTATCGTAGCCGCACATCCATGTTCATTCAATTATGAGCACTATTCAAGTCATCGGTATTGATTGAAACCGAGACTCAAATTTGCCAAGGAAAAGCCACATTCAAGTACATACAAGAGGTGGCGAAAATTTCTGAAGGGTCAAAATAATTTGCAATAGAAACAGAAGGAGCCACATGCTCAAACGTCCCCAAAAAGTAGTATAAAATGACGTTAAATGCAAAACGACCCAAATGTATCAACAAAACATCAAACAATAATAGTCGTACACAAGGTGGGCCTCACCCCACCACAAATAAAAACATTTGTCCTCAAATGCAAATTACATTATATTCAGAATTTCAAATAAAGAAAGACAAAGAGGGAGGTAAAGAAGGCATCCTGTCTACTCAGTCGCTCCGTTTGTCTGGGCATTATTGCCCGATGTCTCATCCTAATTGCGGGCATCAGTGCCCGAGGTCACCTCAGGGGGAACAGACATGCCAGAGTCACCAAGGTTTGTTGAGTGTGAGTCTGCCAGAAAGATATGCACCGCTCTGCAAAGTTCCCTTACCCGTGAAGTAATATTAGGGTCCAGGGTAATGGTTTTCCTGGAAGAAGCGGGCTTCTTGCCCTTGACTTTCCCAATAGTTGTGGGTACTTTCGAAGCATTACCTTTCGACGTAACTGCATCCTCCTTTATCACAATCCCTTTGGGCTTCTCTTGAGTTGGCGTTATTCTTTCGGCAGCTTAATATTTAGTCATGTCTGTAAAGTGTTGAAGAGAAAATAGGAAAACTTAAATAAAAGCAAAGCGGAACATTTGTAGACAAGCTAGCCAAACCAGATGGCGAATTGCCGAACTTCTTAGGCGAGCTAGATCAATCTCGCCAAATAAATTAGCTCGAAAACTGCAGCAAGAATGTGATAGGGGAACTACTTCGGCGGGTCGCCAATAGCTTTCGGCGAACAAGGATAGGTTCGTCGAAAGTTCCAGTGCACAAAAGCTAAGGGGCGCAAACAAAGGGCGAAAGAGAAGAGTTTGGGTGAGTCGCCAAATGCTTTTGGTTACATCAAACTTCTCGCCGAAAGTTGCAAAATTAAACATTAAATAAATCACGAAATCAAATGCGAGATGGGGACATAAGGCGTACAGCCGAGTGGCTCGGCGAGCTTGACCTGACTCGCCAAACTGCCCAAAGTGCCTATTTTTCAACCCAACATCTTGAATCTAACCCCATAACCCCCAGAAACAAAATCAAATTATGCACTACTTAAATTAAGGTAGGACCCATAACACCTAAACACAACCCTTCGAATTTCAATCCAGTTTAAGGCATACAATTATGGGAATTCAACAGTCACAACTACTCAAGTAAGATTATCAAATTAAATTAGGAATCTAATGATCTAAGCTTATTAGAGAGGCCTAGCACACAACAACTCGATAAGACCAATTGCAAATGAGTATAATGTTTGATAAAATAAAATCGGGGCATAGAAAATTGACCTTTTATGTTGACTGCGAGAAGAATGAAACGCTAGGCGGCAAAGCAATCCAATCCAGAGCACAAATCAGCACTAAAAAATACTCTAAAAATGTAAAAATATAGGAACTAGCGTGCAGGTGTGAGTTTTGGGATATAAAAAGTGCAAAGTAAATGAGGTTGAAACTTTTAAAACTTTGGTTTGAAAAACCGTCCAGTTTTTGCCGATTCGGCGACATTAGACGCGTCTGCTAATCCACTCGCCGACGCGCCGAATGGTCACTTACCCCTCCGATTTCTACAAGACCTTCATTTTCTTGTGTGTTAGGGCAGCGGCCTTAATTGTGGTCGCTAACCTGGTCGGCGATTCGCTGAATGGAATTTTAATTTGCCAAATGTATTTTCGACACACTCTCCACACTTTGACCTGCACAATCAACACATCATTATTTCTAAAACAAAAACAAAGCATTTAAGACCTTAGGTTGCCTCCCAAAAAGCGCCTTAGTTAACGTCGTGGCCCGATGCAAGTCTTTCCTCACTCTTCATTATTGGGGTTGGCCCTAGTGTTACCAGGTAACCCCAATAGTTCTTTCTAGTGGAGAGGAGGCAATGCATAACTCATGAGTGTCTTGATCTGCTAGATAGATCTAGAATGAGAGACAATCATATGATTCAACACTTCAATATTCTCCTTCATCTCTTCCAGCACTCGATCTTGTTCGGTGATCTTTTGGAGAATGATTTGTAGTTTGTCCTCAACACTAATGTTCTTCTCATCTCTAGACTTTTTCCTCTCATGAGGGGGTATATACCTCCCTAGACTTTTGCACTGGTCTTCCACCTCTGATATTTTGGTGGCCAAATCATTAAACTGAGTTACCAGTGCGGTTAATTTGAAGTCCCTCTTGACTTCTTGATTCATCTCAGCCAATTTGCTACCCTTTACCTAAGCCATTCTCAGGGTCTCTGCCTACAACAACAAATCAGAGAAAATCAAAACTAAAAATAAAGTTAGTAAACTACGACTGACAAGAACAAAAGAATTTTACTAAACTAAGATTTACAAAAAACATCACTCCTCGGTAGCGACGCCATATTGATGTTTAAGGACGTAATCAACTGACACTATTTCGGCTCAAGTGACATACGATCACGTGTAGTGATATAACCCAACCAAGGGTTAGAATCGCTCCCACAGTGAGTTGTTTTGATAATTAATAGAAAAATAAAATCTAGTTCTAATTAGTCATAGTTATAAACATTATCGAATATAAACATATTAAATCTAATGGGGTGACGCAAGAGTCAATTATCAATGGGGGTTTGTATTAATGAACAACTAAAAATAGCAAAAATATAAGGAAACGAGATATGGAGACGGGATTCTTGCGATGTGATTGGAATACGGGATAAACTAGACTATCGGGTACATGCTTTTGACGGTAGATTGTTGAACATTTGTAACTAGGCTAGACTATAGTGGGGGTAAATTCTCTCTCGAGCAACTTACCCCGAATCAACTAGGTTTCTCTCGAACACCAAGTTGCCGCATTAGGCACAGCCTCCACCTTAGCCCATTCACTCTCTTAAGCTGAATGTATGGGAAACGGACTAGGATTCACTTTGTCGAGCTGAACCCATGTCGACCCAATACACCCCAAAAACACTAAGATGAAATCGTATTTACAACTACAATCCCATTAAGTTCATACACAACTACTAAAAGAAATCACATTTAAGCAACAAATAAACCATCAACAAGCAAGAGCCAACATATAATCTAACCCATATTCACAAAATCACACCCCAAGAACTGGGCTTTTAGCTAAACATGTAAAAGAGGTAAAAATTAAATACCAATATTAGTTTCCATCAGTTGGGTATGAAGAATAAAGTCTTAAAACATGTCAATAGTGAAGAATTTTAGATATCCATTTCCAATTTCTTGGAGTTTAAACCCTTTGAATCTTCAAGGTCATAGAACAAACTCTCCAAAACCCTCTAAAACATGGAACTGAAAATATTCTAAATCAGAATAATAGTTGTCTATCACTTGATACTAAGTTAACAATTGAAACAAGTATTTATAGTGTTTGAAAATATGTGCTGCAGCGGATCACTCCGCGCAGTTAGTCGGGATCGCCGATATACTCGGCGATCTATCTTTTAGTCAATTTCATCTCCATTTTGATTTAGTCTTCGGCATATTCGCGCTTCGAGTCGTTGGGCGATATAGTACTACTTCGTGGAACTACTCGCCGACACGCCGACTGCTCCATTTCATCGCCAACTTGATATTTCCCTTTAGGGCTCAGAACACTGGAACAAAAGGCGATCTCCAGGCTGATCGGTGACTCAGCAACTGGGCTCGGCGATGTTCAGGCCTTCATTTCTTCATTCTTTTCAGCAGCCTTGTTCCTCCTTGGCAAGTAGTGTCCATGCTTTGCCTCAAACTCCAAATACCTGAAACATAAGGGTTTTCATCAGATATTGAGACAAAATATGCATTTGAGAACACTAATTCTATAAAAATATAGCCCTAAATGAGTCCAATTGGTGGACTCATCAGTAACCTCAAAGCATTCTTGTGCAATGCATGGATAAGACCCCATAAATCCCACTCATGCTAAGAAAACCTCTGTAGGCCATAATTCGAACACATGATCAGTCATTCTCATCTTTAACTTATCTTTTATAAATATGGGGATTCACCTCCTGTCATACATTCTAAGGAAGGCCATTCTAGTAACAACCCAAATATTTCATTCATCATGACATAATTCACATTGCTCTTGCTTTACTCTCAAGACATGGTGACTCATCTCTCTATGTCTATTATAAAGGCTAATGTGTACTCACCTCTTGCGTTACATGTATAGTCATAGGTATTCTCCTCCATGACCACTTTAGGGAATCATAGGTATTCGCCTCCATGCCCCACAATTATATGATATACGTATTTGCCTCCACATCATTTTACAAGGATCATAGGTATTCCCCTCCTTGTCCAACTTGATATAATATAGGTATTCGCCTCCACATCATTTAATAAAGATCATAGGTATTTGCCTCCATGATCAACAATAAAGGCAAATGGGTGATCGCATCTTGCCTTTCTTCAGGTAGTCACCTCACACTCCTTATCACATGAGATGGGTAATCACCTCATGTTTATCATCTCTTGTTTGCTAACATAGGAATAGGGGAACTCACCTCATATCCTTCTCATATGAATGTTTGGGGGAATAACCTCAAGCCTCATGTTTTTTATAGTCCTTTGACTTAGATTGGTTCTACGCGACCAAGCCTTCAACCTAGAACCATTCTATGTTACAAAACCTTCCACATCAAGCTCCTTATGTGTTCATGTGAATAGTCCTTCAATCACCACAACAACAATATCATAGTCATTAACACTTCACTCTCAAAAGTTCTCTCAAAGAAACTACACAGATATCATTAAAACATGCATAATATCATAAATTAATAACATGAATCAGGTGGGTAAATTCTTCCACGACAATCCTATCTACAATTCAACATTTATAATGTAAGTTGTACTCTCAAATCCCTAGTCAACATAGTTCATCATGCAATCTTTACTCTACAAGCTCTACAAATCATCATTTATCATACATGCCTTAATCTCAAGACAATCCTATTCTCAAAGGCTACAAGTCATACCTCATTACATATACTTCATCTGAAGCAATTCAGATCTATATGATTTCATCTTAAGCAATTGATTCATACTTCATCATATTACCCACACTCTCAAGCACTACTAATCATGATTCATTATACATGCATTAATGACATTCAATTCATGTCTATATGCTTAATAATCAAGAGTTCTACAATATACTTCATCAATTCTAGAAGATTACATCTAAATCCTCAATTTCCCCTTTCATGGCATAAAACCCAATTACATCAATTTCATCTTCCTTGCAAAAGGGTTAGGAATAGGTACATGTAAAATCATCTTAAAACATATAATTCCATCAATTCAATCATAAAAAACCATAATCCACTCAATTGGATCAATACCCATAACATTAGAAGAAACCCTAACTAGAATTGGGGAATTCTTCATCTAAATTGGAGAAAACATCGGGGATTCATGGATGAAAGGAATCCATGAATGAATAAGAATAATATCTTGATTACAAGTCCTACCAAGCTTGGAATAATGTAGACTTGACTTGACCTAGCTCGAACCCTCTTCTTCTTGTTCAAGGTTCTAGAGAGAGAATATTTGAGAGGATGAACTTTGGGATTCTTTTGGGGCTTTTGAAATAATGACTTAATTGGTGAGGTTCAAGGGTTAAAATAGCTATAAGGTGTACAAAGTCTAAGCAAAATGACCAGCCCCAATACCCAATTAAAGAGGAATTTCCCAAAATGCCCTTAATTGGGTTGTCTAGTGCTAGGCACCACTGCAGGATCCATTAGCCATGTTCTTCACCACTAGCCATGGTCCTTCCCGTGGTACTTCATCCATTGGCTAGGCCACCAATTCTTTTCTTCCAATAGTCTAAGGCATCTTCACAGTCTTTCCCATGAGTTGTGGTCTTCACTAGTGGCCATGAAGTGGCTAGTGAAGATGAGCCTTATTGGGCAGCCTCACGGTAGCTACTGCTTTAGTCACCACAGATCACTCCACGAGTCGTGGTCCTCACCACTAGCCATAGTGGTGGTCGTGAAGATGAGGCAGTGCTTGGCAAGTTTGGGGTACCCTTGGCCCATGGCTTGGTCCTTACCCCTTTGCCTTGTCTCTTGCCCCTTTTTACTTGGATCTTGTTATCCTCATGCTTAGCTACTAGACTACGGGGTGTTACAATATATCCCCCTTGGGGACAATCGTCCTCGAATGAAGATCTTGACACCTCTTTAAAGGAAACGACTCTAGACTAGCAGTTCATCATGCATGCAACACATCTAAATGCACACAATCAAGGAGGAAAACATCCACTCCAAGCTAAACATAGTCAATGCATCATATGGAAGGTAGGAACTACATCTAACAACCTATTACGCATGAAATCCATAACTAATCATGTCCAAGGAGGAACTACAAAATCTGAGCTAGAAGCATGCTCAACACACTTTCATGGAGCCTATATACAATCTATACTCATAGCATGCTTCCAATGAGGAATCTCTCATCTCAAAGTTAAGGCATGTTAATCAATTCATCTCATGAAGTCTATAGGCAACTCATCTATGCACTACAACATGAGGGAATCAATCATTGAAACTCATTATTCTTCCTAGACACAAGTATTCATTAACATGCATAACATAAGGAAATCATGGGAACATCTAAAATACACATGATTTCACACGTGGTACAAATCATGAGGAACTCTTCATCTCAAGCTAAAGGAGGAGCAGAAGGAAAAACGATGAGGATGTCGGGACATCTCATTGGCCCTAGGCCTTCCAAGTTGCACCCTCAACTAGAAACCTCATTAAAAGATCACTCCTTAACACTTTCACGGGAGCAACTTCCTTGCCCTTCTACTTCCTAACTTTGCCAGTCAAAAAATCTAATTAGGACTTGCAAAACGGGGACTAAACTTCCCAAACTTATTATACCATTAAAGGGTGAGAAATTCTAGTAAACCCAAATAATAAACATCAATAACACCCACTGACCTTGTTTACTAAGCACATTATTTCCCCCCTGGGAGCAAGCTTACACGGACTTTCTAAGCACCATTTCTTTGAATTCTACTATGGTTGGATCAAGACATCACTAGACCTTCACATCAATCACCCAAGATGATTCTAAACCGAGGAACATACCCTAAATTCATAATGACCATATCGGGTTCTACCATCAATATACATAACAGTAATTCAGCCCATTCATACTAAAGACAACATCAAGGTCTATCAAGCTAAATAAGACAAAGCTACACCGGAATCTAATAAAACATTTAACACATACCAGTAGGCATATCTGAAGGATACTCTTGTTCACCTCTAGCTTGGAGAGCATAGAACCTATTTGGAGCATTCGCACTCGAACAAATTGGACCGGATTAAGGGTAGGGTTTGGACCTACAATGGCTATCTCCTTAATTTCTAGCAAAGGTAGGGAAATGCCTTATTTTGTGGCCCAACTCAACACACCCAAAACAAACATTAGATCCCTCTAGGCACTCAACCACATGTCTTCTATCACAATTATCACACCCTGGCAATCGAACCCCTCTACCATCTCCTTAAGACTTTGGGTTAGACACCCTTTATTGGTTGAACTTAGGAGTGTTTGAGGAACCTTGCCAAGGAAACTTTTTTCTATATCTAAGGCGACCATGTCAACTGACCTTGCATGAGAGGGATAATAATCCTCTATTCTATACCCTTCTTTCTCCCTAGACTCTTCCTTGAGTTTCCCCTCCTCAATTTGTTGAGCGTACACCATAAGATGTGAGATATCCATATCATGGAGGAGCATTGCCGTACGTCATTCTTTTTCTACCATACCGGACACGCCCGACATAAACCTAGTCATCTTAGCCCTTGAGTCTTCCACCATCTATGGAGAATACTTGGAGAGTTTGGGTACCTTTAGAGAATACTCCTTAACACTCATACTTCCTTGACGAAGGTTAATGAACTCTTGAATCTTAGCTTCCCTCAATTAAAGGGGAAAGAACTATCAAAAAACACTAATTTAAACACTTCCCACCCTATGGAACCCAATCCTACCGGCCTAGCCTCTTTCCATTGATCTTACCATATTTGTAAAAAATCCCTCATTTGGTAAGCACCTAACTCCGCCTTCTCCTCCAGAGTCACCCCCATAATAACAAGTACCTTATAGACCTCGTCAAAAATCTGTAAGGATCCTCCTACACTTTGGAGCCATAAAATTCCAGAGGGTTCATTCTCATAAAATCCCTCACTCTTAATGCGGTTGTACCCACAACTAGGTTCATCCGGGCTACCACCTCTTGAGCCAAAACTTGGAATGCCGACCCAAACTCCGCGTTAGTCACATTATCACCTATGGGGTCAATTGGAGCTTGGAGAGGAACTTCTTGCTCCCTATTGTCTTCCTCATTCTTTCTAGCTTTAGCCCTCCTAGTAGTCATATCCTGAAAACCATCGGGCACGGATTAGGAGAAAGACCTAATAAAGGCAAACTCTATCGAACGACTTAGAGAATGAAGAAGTTAATTTTCCTAAGAATCTACTAGCCTCTCACTCAAAAATGTGGTGTGCTTCACATTTATGAACAAGACTCTACTTGACGTGGTTTTGAAACATCCTAGAATAATTCTAAACCTTATGCTCTGAAAAATCAAGTTTGTCACGATCTAGGGAAATCCCCTAGACGTCACAAGGTGTACAAGACCTCGAGAGGCCTCACACAAGCCCCTTACCATATCAAAACATAAGACAATAGAAATGAGCAAAAATTTAAAACATATTTCATAACATAAAAGTTTAATAAAATGAAGCAGAAGTCTATTAAACTTGTCTCAAACCATCTAAAACGTGAATATGTTTAGGACATAGCCCATACAATTGTTCTCAACATTAAAAGAAAAAAATAAGGACATGGTGGTCAAGCCCTCAAATGCTATGAGGACTCAACAAAACTTCTCTTCTTGCTCTACTATGAACCAAGCCACGAGGATGGAAGTCAATATCGCCGGAACCTACATTTGATAAGAATGTAGGCAAAAGTATGTGTTAGTACAAAGATGTACTATATATGATGGATAGCATAAATTATCAACATAAGCATAATGTAGGCATTAGTCAACATAAGATATATACCATAATCATATAAGATAATCAACATAAGGCATAGTCTTAAAAAATAAGAGACAATAACATAGTCATAGGCATAATCAATGCATTTAGATCAACATAATATAAAACAAACACTTCATAAGTAACCTCAAAGCATGCATGTGCAATGTTTGGATAATACCCCATAAATCCCACCCATGTTAACAAAACCTCGTTAGGCCCTCATTGAAACACATCATCAATTTCTCATCTTTAACATATCTTTATAGACACAACGATTCACCTCTAGTCATACATTCTCAAGGAAGGCCATTCTAGCAACAATCCAAATATTTCATTCATTATGAGATAATTCACACTACTCTTGCTTTACTCTCAAGATATGCAAACTCTTCTCTCTATGTCTATTATAAAGGCTAATGGGTACTCACCTATTATCTTACATGTATAGACATAGGTATTTATCTCCATGACCACTTTAGGGAATTGTAGGTTTTCGTCTCCATTCCTCACCATTATATGATATAGGTATTCGCCTGATCATCATTTTACAAGGATCATAGGTATCTGCCGACATGTCCAAGTTGATATGAAATAAGTATTCGCCTCCACATCATTTAATAAGGATCATAGGTATTCTCTTTCATGATCAATAATAAAGGCTAATGGGTAATCACCTCTTGCCTTGTTGTAGGAGTTATAGATTAAGGGTAGTCACCTCACACTCCTTATCACATGACATGGGTAATCACCTCATGTTTATCATCTCTTGTTTACTAACTTAGGAATAGGGGAACTCACCTCACATCAGTGTCATATGAACGTCTTGCAGAATCACCTCAAGCCTTATATTTTTTTATAATCTTTTCACTTAGATTCATTCTAGGTGAGCAAGCCTTTCAACCTAGAATCATTTTATGAGAGACAACCTTTCAAATCAAGTTCCTTATGTGTTCATGAGAATAGCCTTTTAATCAACACAACAACAATATCATAATCATTAACATTGAACTCTCAAAGTTCTCTTAAAGAATCTAAATAGATATCATTAAAACTTGCATAATATCATACATTCATAACATGGATCATGTGGTCAAAATCCTTCCACAACAATCCTACCTACAATTCAACATTTATAATGCAACCTTTACTCTCAAAGCCCTAATCATCATAGTTCATCATGCAAGCTTTATTCTACAGTCTCTACAAATCATCATTTATCATACATTCCTTAATATAAAGACAATCCTATTCTAAAAGATTACAAGTTCTACCTCATTACATATACTTAATCCTAAGTAATTCACATCTATATGCGTTCATCTTAAGCAATCAATTCATACTTCATCATATTACCCTTACTCTCAAGCACTAGTAATCATGATTAATCTAACATGCATTAATCACATTCAATTCATGTCTATATGCTCAACTATCAACAAGTCTACAATCTACTTCATTAGTTCTAGAAGATTTCATCTAGATCCTCAATTTCCCCATTCATGGCATAAAACCTAATTACATCAATTTCAACTTCCTAGCAAAGGGTTAGGCATGGGTACATGTAAACTAATATTAAAAAAAAAATTCCATCAACTAAATCATAAACAACCGTAATAAACTCAATTGGATCAATACACATAACATTAGAACAAACCCTAACTAGAATTCAGGAATTTTTCTTCTAAATTAGGAATAGATTGGGGGCTTCATGGATGAAAGGAATCCATGAATGAATAAGTCATCATACCTTGATTACAAAACCTACCAAATTTGGAAGAATGGAGACTTGACTAGACCTAGCTTTAACCCTCTTCTTCTTATTCAACTTTCCAGAGAGAGAATATTTGAGAGATAAATTTTGGGATTCTTTTGGGGTTTTGGAAATAATGACTTAATTGGTGATGTTAAAGGGTTAAAATATCTTATATAGGTGTACAAAGTCTAAGAAAAATGACCTCACCCAATACCCACTTAAAGAGAAATTACCTAAAATGCCCTTAATTGGGCAGCGTAGTGCCAGACACCACGGCAGCCTCCACAAGCCATGGTCCTCACCACTGCTTGTGGTCCTGCTCGTGGTCCTTGTTCTAGTGGCTAGGACACCAAATCTTGGCCTCCAAAAGTCTAAGGCATCTTCACTGACCTTTCCATGATTTGTGGTCTTCACCACTGGTTGTGAAATGGCTTGTTAAGATGCACCTTCTTGGGTAGACTCAAGGTAGCTCCTACCTTAGTCACCACGGACCACTCCACAAGTTGTGGTCCTCACCACTAGCCGTGGTTGTGGTTGTGAAGATGAGGCAGTGCTTGGCAAGTTTAGGGTAGTCTTGGCCCTTGCCCCTTGGTCTTGGTTCTTTCCCCTTTTTACTTGGATCTTGTTACCCTCATGCTTAGCCCTAGTTGGCCTATTAGACTCCGGGTATTTACAAATAAGGTGGAGATTTCATTTTTCAATTCGTTCAACAAATTATCGTATCCTTAAACCTTGTTGAAGATCATTGTATTAATTTCCTTGATTTGGTTTTCCTTTCACACAAGTTGGCTCCTCTGGTTTTGGACGATTATGGGGAGGAATATATCTATTCTTATCAACCTCCCCATCCCTCTAATTTTGACGTCTCCAATATTTGTAACCATTATTTGATTCCTTATTCCAACCTTGGATCCCACATTGTCTTTGGTAGTTTGGGTGAGAACCCATCATTTTGTTCCCCAAATATTGAACTTCTTCATTTTATAATTCCTCAAATTTAGCATTCTCTAGGCACTTCCCACTCCTTGTTCCAACCGCACTCACTAATTTCAATCAACCTCCCATTACATGATTGTAAAACAAATCGATGTGACTCATCATTTTGGCCATTTTTTCATCTCGCTCATACTCTTTCTCAATTTGTTTCGTACTTATGGTCAGTTGCAAGGAAGTCACTTGGTCCTCTCTAGTATGCCATGCTCAGTTCACTTTGGTCATGTCATCAAGAAACAACGATGCTACCTCATATGGTTGTTGCATCAACCCACCTTGGACAAGTTGATCAACTACATGTTTGTTGATTAAATCAGGCTACAATAGAAGTATTGCAGAAGAAAAAGGTCCAGAACAACATGTGTTGGACATTGCAAGAGTAATTTATGGAACTACAACCATGTCTCATGTATAGTTTCACCTCCAATCCTTGTGAAATAATTGATTTGTTCCCAAGTTTAACCATTTTTAAGGGGAAAAGAATCTATCAAAGAAGACTTCAGTAAACTCCTTACAAGGAGTGATAGAATCATTTGGAAATTCCGCCAACCACCTTGTAGCTTCACCCCTCAAAGAGAACGGGAATAACCTCAACCTTATAGACACTTCTGATATGTTTTTGAACAGAAACAGCCCACACATATCGACAAAATTCCTAAAGAGTTTGCGAGAATCTTCATGAGCTAAACCTCAAACATTCCTTTTAGTTGGAGCAATTGTAGCATTGTTTCGGTTACTTGAAAATTGTCCTTCCAAATCTAAGAGGTAACTAGATGCCTTCCATGGTTTGAATGATGGTCATGTGCATGTCATTCAAATCATCCATATTTTCAGTTTGATAGTATTGACTATCGTTGTAACTAACTTGGTTACTCATATTTGTAAGCTTGCAAATCATCAACCAGCAACACCAAGCAACAATTTCACTACAACTAAGCAAATTTATAAACTAATTTATCAAATGAAATTCTCAACCATCATTCCCCTGCAATGGTGCCAATTTTTATAATGCTCAAGATACTCTCTTCAACCAATCCAAAGAGTAAGCGGTCTTCATAAATAAAAATACCAAACTAATAGTCGGAGTTGAATTCCAAAGAAAATGATATAGTGAGAATAATTTTATCAAGAAATTTTTAATTTAAATACATTTATTTGTAGTATTGAGAACAAGTGGATAGATGATTCCATAAAATTTACTAAAACAGTTTGGCTATCAATAATCTCAATGAAACTAAAATTTCAAATAAGAAACAAGTAATCTAGGGGTGGGATATTGGAAATCAATATCACGTAGGGGTAATTGCTTTGCTATATAGTAATGAACATTAATTGATAGGTTTGGTCATCTTTAATTACACTAACCTTCATTCGATCTTATAGTTTTAGTTCATAGAATCTCTTTACGGTCTCCTATATGCTAATGAATCAAATACCTTAAGGTTGTCTCTCTTTCGATGGAGAAATAGGGCAAATAGATTTGACCCATAATATCTATATTCAGGAAAATTACAAACATCAGACCTAAGTTGCATGTATCGAACTAATTAACCACTCCAATTAATCTCTTTTGATCATCAATCGGAGATCAGAAGTAGGAATTATGTTTGCAACCTTAACCGATAAATTAACCCCATTCCAATTAGCCAAAATCCATGTATGAAGAGCAATAAAAAAAAGCATAACATAATACCCACTACATTAAATCAACACCCAACCTAATAATTGCACACCTAGACTTTGTGGTTTTAGCTACCCATCACCAAGTGTAAAGAAATTATACCTTGAATGAAAGCAGCCATAGGTAACATGAAATTAAGCAACTACAAGCAATACCCGCTTAAATTTCAACTTCAAGTTTTAAATTTCAAGAGCAAAGTTTAAAAACCCAAAAACTACAAAAGTGTTCTTCACATAATGAAAGTATTTCTCTCTCTAACAACTTTCTTACTTCTGGAAAATTTTACTTCTTGAAAAACATATTTTTTTCTCTCCTTTGGGCTATTTATAATTTACACATAATCTAGCCCAAAAATCAATATGTGACTCATCGGGTGAAGTTAGTGGGGTTCACCAATCATATTATGTGAACCACCAACTGATCTTCAGCTTACCTTTCTCTTGCTTTAGGTTTAAGGTGTTTAAACCTCAGTCGTCGAGCTCGTTTGAGTCTCGATCATACATTCGACATATTAGCGAGTGGCACATTTGTTCACCTTTCTAACATTCAATTTTTCTCTGAGTTGTATCACCTTCAGCGATGGTCACCTTATTCAGATCCTTCAACCTTATTGACGATCCTTGTGAGCATTTCCTCAGTTCGCTTTCTTTCAAGACTAGCTAGTACTTTGGGTTGTAGATGATCATGGGAGCGACATACATATCCTTGTCGTCAGCCCTATCTTTCTGATCTTTCCAATCGTTATCTCACTCCTTTTTCCAACCTTTAGTCCCACCATGTTTTTAATAATTTGGGTGAGAACCTATCACAATCCGAGCCTACACCCTGGACGTTGCCAGCACTGGAGAACCATTGTTGGTCCCCAAGCGAACCCTCATCATGGCTGACTACAAGCGGAACACTAACTCAAGCTTACAAAAGCTTAAAAATAGAATAAAAATCATAAAACTTAAACACAAGCTTTAACTCAAAAGAAAACTTTGAATATAAAAATAATATTCAACTCACCATAAAATAGGAAACTTAAATTTTTAAAACATTTAATAAAATGAATAATACAAACTTCTCAACTATATTGACTATCTATGAAGCCTCTAACTGATAAATATGGAAGTCGGGACAAGATCCAGGACATCCTGACTAAACTGACAAGTAAATGAAATCCTTCGGATACAAGGAGGCTCACCATAGCTAACTCGAACTCCAGGATGTATCAACGAATCTCCTGTTGATGATCTTGAACACTTGTGTCTACATCATGAAAAGATGTAGGCAAAAAGGCTCAGTACGTGCAATGTATTAGCATATAAGAGGAATTCTAAAGCATAAACATAAGCTTGAAACTTTATAAAAAGGAAACATACTTACCTCTTCTCAAACTTACTCAACTCAAGGGATACTCAAGGATATTCAAAACTACTCAAACTTACTCAACTAAGAAGTACTCAAGGATAAGATACCGTACATGAAATACACAACTCTAGACACTCAACTCATGAATACTTAACTAAACTCATTTCATTATAATGCAGTTTAGAATAAGTGCATTATAAAGAAAAGGAAAATTGTTTAAAACATGATGTCAACTCATAATCATAAATTCATAAAAGACATACCATGCTCCCTCTCAAAGTCTACTTGTGCAATGCATGAATGAAGTCCCATACCCCCATTCATACGAAGCAGAACCCCTTGAGGAACCATGCAATTACTATTGTGGGAGTTTCTCTAACCGACAGCCATCACTTAAGAGCTATAGTAATGATACATCGATCTACCTCACGCTGCCAGTGCATCCCATACCAGGCCAAAGGTATAGGACCTGAACTACTAAGTGGATCCACTAGTCTACGCAAAAAGGATTCATCTAAAAAGTATGACTCATTTCTACCCATGATGGCTACATGGTTTATGGGGGTTGATAGTTGTATGAACTATTCCCCATATCGGTGCTCAATACTACTCTCAAAATATACTAGCTCTTTACTGTTTGAAAACATATTCTTTTTGTGGTTTGAGATTAGTGCTAAAAAACTTAGCTCAAATGATATCTTGGAAATTAAGGTTTTCCTTTCTTGTTCAAAACTCTTTTGGAAATCTCAGTTTCCTCTCATCTTAAATGTGAAAACATTTACTCTTGGAAATACTTAGTTCCCATTTATCATTTTAGAGAAAATGAACTTTACTCTTACTCTTTTATCAACTTTGAAGCTTAAGTCTTGAAACAAAGTTTAAGCATTTGTAAAAGACTTCTTAAAATATGGTTGATGCCGAATTATTAACTAGAACGACTCAATGCAAGGTTTTCATGGGTAACATGTAATAGTCCCATGATTAAAAATATAATCTCAAAGGGGATTAGGAACTCAATACTAAAGGCTTAGAACTTTAAGATACTACTCCTCTCAAAGGTACTCAACTGATGGAGTTCATGCGAAAGTTATGGGCATGAACGACTCGACTCGAGGGTCTACATAATAATATGGAACTCGTGAATACAACTCTTCTCATTATCATACTTACTTTCTCAGAACCTAGTTCAAATCGATAGTTGATCTCAAAGGTTTCACAATTGAACTCAAAGCTTTTCTTGAACTCTACTCTTAACTTTCTCTTGAATGTAAATTATGAATTCAAGACTTATAGTTCATGATATGAAGGATCTCTTGATGAAAAAGTAGACTCTTGAATACATTGTCCTCACTATCATGCTCACTTACTCGAGTCTTGGAACAAGTTACTAGAAGTTGTAGAAGACTCCACAAAAGGACTCAAAGGGACTCTCTTAGAATGTTCGAAAGAATTTTCAAAACTTAACTCTCAACTAAACCTTGATTTTTGAATTTTAATTATGAATTCAATGTTATGATCATGTTAGGAATGATTTTAGGTGTTTAGAAGTAGCTTAGAGTATTTATAATCGAAAGGGAGTAAAGGTGCACTTTAAACGAACTCAAACGGAGCAACCATAGACAAACTGGATGGGGCAGGCGACCTTGACGCTCTGAGTGGCACGGGGTGCCAGACTCTTAACTTCAGAGGAAGGTTTTGGGCGCTCTGGAGACCCCAACCCAGAAAACTCAATGAAATTCTTTGTTCGTTTTCTCCCCCTAACTCGCCTTGAATAGAACGGTTTCTTCCCCAATTACTTAGAATCAATTACTTAACATAAGTACACTCTAATCTACTCAATAAAGTCGTTAAAACACTCACTTTGATATCAAGATATCATCAAAAACCCAACACAACAAGATTTAGAAAGAACTTAAAGTACACCTATCAAGAACTTAAATCCTTCAACTTTTTGAGAATGAAACTTCGCTGAATATAATATGTTTGGCGTGTGGGTGACTAAACCCAGCACTATGGAGATTACATACATCTTACGAACTAAATCCATGGTGAAAATCCGCAACAAGACGCAAGAATCTCGGCGAACGCTTGATCCTCTCCTCTTTTCTCCTCTTTTCTCTTCTTTTTTCTTCTTCAACTGTCAACTAAAACCCTAGGCATATTTTAGGATTATAAAACTGAACCTAATAGGATTAGACCTTTAAAAATATTACTAAAAATGAATTAAATTAGATTAGCTAAACGAAAGACCAAAATACCCCTTACTATTTTTGGCTAACTTTCCTTAACTGGACAGCCTAACTTCAAAAGGCCACTACAAACAAATCAACTTTTACCGACGAACGAAATCCGTCGCTAATCTCTGATATTCCATTGCTAAACAGGATTAGCGACGGATTATTGACTGTTACTATATCGCTCATTCATAATCTCTTAGTGACGAAAAATGTGTTCCGTCACAAATTTAGCGACGGACTAATCCATCGTTATATTTATAAATTTATTGCTAATTTCACAATTCATTCCGTCATTTTTAATAAATTTGTGACAATTTTTTTGTCGCTAATCTGTCACAACATATTCCGTCGTTTGAGCCAGCATATTTGTCGCAAAACAAGTTCGTCGTTGGTCCGTCGCCATATTTGTTGCTAAATTTTTTCTTGTAAATTTGATTTATTTTGTTTTCAGTATGCTGCTGATATAATTCAAATTAAATTGCTAAATACCCCAAAAATAATAAACATATAAAATAATATCATAGATGGTTCAAAATATATAGAATATCGAAATCTCATATTTTCGATTCAAAACGTCCAAAACAATATATCAATTGTTCTTAAAAGAACCTACATTCATCAAATATTGTTACTGCAAAATTTGTACTTCCCAAAAAAGTAGACAATATAACAAAAAAGGATACGATTGTCACGTGAAACTCATTAGGGATCAACCTCGTCCTCATTAGTAGTAGATGAAGGAGGCACTAAGGGTGTCACTGTTGATGGGTTATCAATGGGAGTACTCCCTTCTTGTACCCTCCCCATTACAACGGGAAGAAAGTGATTAGTAAGTGCAGGAAGCATTTGCTTTACAAACTCATCCATATTTGTTATTGGTGTTGATTGAGAAATTGAAGGAAGTACTGATGATGAGGCAGAAAGTTTCTGCCCGTAGTAACTTTTTGCTTCAGAACCAAGACCGTATATTCTATTATTCTTTTCTCCCCACACAGCTTGATCAAATCCTTCACATTGATCAATATCAGCTTGAGACACTATTTTTTCCCGCAATATTTCTTCATATTTTTCTTGTATTAAGTAGAGGAAAAATGAAAGCATTAAACATTGGGAATAATATATATTTTGAAGGCAAATACAAAAACATGCATGATCAAAGCATTAGCATTAATGTACAAGTTGGTCCTTCAAATTTCAAGCTATGAAATTTAACAAACTATGGGATCTAATATATTTCAATTGGATCAAGTGAGCATATTAAGAGAGACCATGAGGGCACTTATTTGCTAAATATGGCAACAACTAGACAGTTGAAGAACAAATCATCTATAAAGTGCAAAATCCTAATAGTAATGTGTTTTGCCCTGCCTGCTGTCAAGAAATGGATCAACAGCCCAATTTGGAGAACAAGAATTTATTTAGTATTCATAAACAAATGCATTATCAATAAAGAATGATCAACTTCATATGAACGTACCAACATTTCATCGAAATAAAGAAACAGAAGGAAGAATCAGACGACAGATCCGCAGAAGTTCCATTTCATGTATATGAACCTTATCATCCCAACTAAGAAAACAACTCATTTCATACCTAAACAAAAGTAATACACACTATAAATATCAATATTTTTTGTTTTGATCTTTCACTGATCAATTATTAGTATTAAACACAAATTTCTTAAGCCTTTCAATATCACTAAAGAATGGAGTTTTCAAAAGCTCCTTAGCAGTTGGCCTGTCGTCTGGAGTCTCTCTAAGACAAGAAAGAACAGTCTCCTCAAACTCTCGTGAAAACACCCTCTTTGTTCGTTTAGAAAAATCCATCACTTTCTTGAGTTTCTTATCCCTCTTGATCATCATCTTTTTAAGTGATTTTGAAAATTTCTTCATAACTACATAAGAAGCTTCTACAATATAATAATAGTGTTTTTGGCCAAAAACATCCTTACACTATACGTATAATTTAAGTTTCATCCTTGAACTATGTTTGTTAACAAAAAGCATCCTTAAAGTGTAAAAAAATTGGCAGTTTTCATCCTGCTGTTAAGCTCCGACAATAAACTAACAGCATCTACCCTTTGGCTACAATTCCCACGAATTTTTGATCCTAAAATACCCAAATTATACAAAAAGAAGGTTGAGAAGAGAATGATAAACAAGAAAGGAAACCCCCCTATACAGAATTGGAGGCCAAAATACAAGCTGACGATCAAGTAGGAAAGACAGTTGTAGAACGTGTATCCTGTTCAGCTAACACATCAGGTTTAAATAGAGGAACAAATCAAATTGAGGGTCTTATTGCAAATATTTCGGTAACTAACAAGGTTAATAGATTGATTGTTATAAGCTAATACTCAAATGTCCTCAAACTTTCATGCCCAAATATTCTTTCTCAACTGTCTCTGATTCTATGCACTGTTTAGTTTCAGTTTTTACTCTTTCTGACCAATACCATTATATCTACATTGGTGATAAACATCAATCATCAATGGAGCAATAAACTATGCAAAAATCTTGAGCATCAGTAACAGTTTTTCATGTCCCAATGTCCATAAGAAGACGAATAGAAAATAAGATCCTGATTGAAATTCAAGTGAGTTGCACTTTGTAGTGGGTAGAGAGTCGTTAGTTTCTTTCATTGTTTAATTGGTTCATATTCTTACTCATTGATGACATCCTAGCATATAGCCACTCACTAGAGTTCGTGTTTAAAACCTTGAGTGACAATTCTCTTTTTGCTAAGAAGCTTTATGGATACTGCATATTCAGTTGTGACAACAGTAAATAAAACAGTGTTGAGATGTCCACAACTTACACATGAGCAACAACTGAATTTATGCAGCCTCATTACAGAACAAGAAATTGAGTGATACAAGCAGTGCATAAATTCTTTGAGACATGAAGACTTTATAGAGAAATCAATTGTACAACAGTGATACTCATACCAACAACCAACAAATAATAGCTATCATAAAACTTATATAGTTAAGGAAATGGCATCTAACTGTGTCTTTCTATTTTCAGCCAAGTTCCCTATTTTAAAGATTTTGGACTTACATAGACAATTCGAGAACACTCATCAACAAAAGATTTTCCATAATGACCATGCGTATGGACGTGTAAATGTAACTCCCCTAGTGTTAGATCTCGATCCTTTTCAATAGCCTATACAAAAGAAAATCAATTTATAGATACAATCATATTTGTTGCGTAATATGTTTAGATACAAGCATATTTATATTCCTATTATAAATTGACAAAACAATTAGTACCACAGTTGCTAGAATTTTAATCAGTGATCAACCAGAACACACATTTTTTTCATTAGCAGGATATTTAACAGTATAAGAATGATGATTTTGTTAATGATCTTATCCCAGTTACTTTATGCACTTCCTTTTTTGGGTCCCAGTAGATCTGATCCATTTTCTTTAATTAAAAAATTTTATTTCCATGAAGTCAAACTAGAGCGTGGAAGATGAATCAACATCAGGGAAAAGAGATACAACAAAGATGAATCCTATGGGTTTTAGGCCTGCTCCAGTAGAGATTTTGGACAACGTAAAAATCAATATTGAACTTGCTAAACCTATCTCGACTTTGAAAAATATGATCAAGGCTTCAAAATCTGACTTATCATTCAGCAAAGACGAGCTCAGAAGAGCTGAAGAACAAATCTGACTTTTGTTGAGTTTTATCAAAAGCTTAGACTTCTAAAAAACTACAGGTAATGTTGCACTGTTGTTCCTCCCAAATGATGAATTATAGTTGTTTGTTGTGTTCAATTCACTAACTGTTTTCTACTTAATTCTGTAGTTTTTTAAATGTGTCGGCATTTTCTAAGATCATTAAAAAGTATGATAAGGTCCTATTACTAAAGTGATCACTATTCAGCAATAGGAAGTGCTTCTGTATAGTTTGGCTTCTAACCTTGCAATTTATTGATACAGATCACCTCAAGGGAAGCTTCTAAATCATACTTGGAGATAATTGATAAATCTTATCTTGGTAGCTCACATGTGGTACATTTTCTTTCACTTTCAAAAACTATTTCCCTCTCAGCATCATTGTTGTTGCAGCTATAGCTTGAAACTCTCAACGATCGTTGCTTTTTTAGGTTGCTAAGCTCATTGAAATAGTGGAGGCCACATTCATAAAGCATTTTTTCAATGGCAATCAAAGAAAAGGAATGAAGTCTTTAAGACCACAAGCTAAAAGGGACACATAGAGTAACATTTTTCATGGGTAAGCATACATCCTTGTTAGTATCAACTTCCTCTTCCTATGTAATCAGAGGTCAAATGTATTGTATAACAATTTTTTTGAGACATCTAGATTGTCCTGTCATCTCACTTGTATAAGGACCGTATGTTCATTTTACTAACTGATATACTTTTAACCTACATGTATGTTCTCTGGCTGCTCAATTGCATTAGTGGTAGCTATTGTTGTAGCAATACGTGCAGGAAACCTTCTAGAGCATAAGGATCGTGGACAATATATGGATAAGATATTTCCACTCTATAGGTGAACTAAACCATCAGTCTTTTACAAAGTCATATTGATTCTTTCCCTATGTCTGTCTGCAAGCCAGACCATATCATAAGCAATACTTACGAGTAATAAGCTCTATCTTTGCAGCCTATTCGAATACATTGTCCTTTCCCATTCATGTAATTGATTTTAATATGGTATATATTGGATGAGTTGCCTAACATTTAGCATGACTTAGTCATAGAGTCATAGTTAAAGTCAACTCGAATTTCTTAATATTTTTGCTAAGCGAACAAGCTCATCTACAATGTGGAGTGTGTATTGTTCTTTTGTAAATCTTCCTGTCGGGCAGATCAATCTGAGCACTGTTGGCAAGCTACAGAGTGCTCAAAATAAGGAACCACTCACGAACCCACCCCTGCCCTGCCCTATTAATTCTTTTAAAATATTAGCTATGTCCTGGCCTGCCCTGCCCTACCCCATGCTGCCCCGTTTAAGTATTGCCCCACCCTGCCCGTTAAACCTTTACCCTGCCCTGCTCTTGACCTTCCCCATTGCCATCCCTAGTAAAGTAACATTATTTATTACCATAAAAACTTATCGAACCACAATTATAAACAGAAAAATTAAAGCAACACATTTTTCTGGAGGAAGAAAAGCTATTGTGGGGGTAAGGGAGGGGGAGAAAAAGAGTGACACCCTTTAATGAAGTGAATCAGGTCGACAACCAGTAGTCACAAACAAAAAAAACCTATCTGCAATATCAAATAAAACATAAATCAGTGTGCAATTTACTTCGCAAAAAAAAAATGTAAATCAGTGTTGAAATATGACATCAACACTAAGCACGCTGCTGCAGAATTGGAGTTGTTAGATTAAAGTAACACTTGGTTATAAATGCAAGAGAGTAACTACATTCTGCAAATTTGTTTCTCGTAAGATTGATGTTCCGAGGCACACTCTTAATGTAGAAAGAGCAGGCAGACTAAAACAAACTTATTTCTTGGTTAGCTCCAAAAGAAATGAAGGTTGTTTTCTTTTCGTGTTCAGTTATCCTATTATGCGCTCTAGTAGTAACAAACAGGTCGTCACTCACACGTTGAAAATCAGAGGTGTCCATGTCTCGAAACATCTTGCTAGTGCACTAGAAAGAGACATTAATAGTGTTGTTGCAGACATAAGTGGTGACACTAGTAAGTTTGAGTTAGCAGCAATTAAGGATGTTATATTAGATGTTGAGAAAAATCATAGAGGAAAGGGGGCAAATGGTGGTGGAAGTATTGCTTGTCAGCCACGTACCCAAACACTACACAAAATCATTAAGCTGCAATGCTAAAGCAGCCCTCTATCTCAAATGTTTCAGTTTTCATCAAGTCTCTAGAGAAGAAAACTGGAACCTCAAACACTGCACAAAATCATTGAATCTTTTCTTAAAAAACCTTATTTTCAGTACACCCAAACTTCTAAGCTCCTATTTTCAAAAAAATTCAACCTTACTTACCCAAAAATTGGAACCTCACGAAACCCCATTTCCTCAAAACTGGAACCTCAAATACTGCACATAAATCGGGTTTGATTTTACACAACAAGTATTGTCCCCAAACAAAATACAATGCAATACAATACTAAACTAAACAATTAATTGATTGAACTGAAAGAGTACTTACTTGTTAATGGAAGATTTACTTTGAACTTTGAAGGCAGATAGAGCTATTGAAGATAGAGGAGAAAAAAAGTTAAAAAGAGAGTTCATCGATTGAAGATGGAGAGATAAAGAAGAATGTGCTCACTTCATCAATCGGAGATGGAGAGGTTGAGAGCTCACTTCTCAGATGAGAGTTCCATTGAAGAGTTTGAGGGCTCACTTTCTTCAGATGAGAGCGTAAATGTTGAAAAGATAATTCAAAGTTCTTGTCTAATGTATCTTGTAGCACATCTAACTCATCTGAGCTAGGAGTTATGATTGTTTGAAGTATCCCAAAACTCATACTTAGCTTAACTTGTAAAATTTCGGATTTTTGCTATGTCCAATTTAGTTCTTTTAGAACTCAAGGTGCTACATCTAGTGACCTGACCTTAATACTTAAGAAATTTTTAAATCCTTGGCAAAAAAACTTACTCACTACGAAGGATTGTTTAAGTCTTAGCTCAAAAAATTTCTGGGGTGTTACAGAACCCCCCATTTGGTTTCCCAAGTATTGATCTTCTTCATTGTGTAATGCCTCAAACTTCACATCATTTGGGAACTGCCCAACGTTTGTTACAATTGCATTTAGAAATTTAATTTCTCCTCCTTTGATATGTTTAGACAAAAAAATGTTTTGGGTCATTATTTTGCCCTTATTTTCATCTCGTTCAGTTACTTTTCTATTTTTTATTTTCTCAGTTGTAGAGTAGACATTTGGTCTTTTCCAGTATGTCATCCTCGGTTAACCTTTTTCATGTCATCTAGCAACAACATTGCTATTTTTTATGATTGTCGCATAAGTCCCTCTTCGACCAACTGATCAGTCAAATCTATATTGATTAATCAGGGTTGCAATAGAGGTATTATAGTAGAAAATTGTCCGGCACACCATGTGTTGTACATTGCAAGAGTAATTTTTTGAACTATAACCAAGTCTTATGTACAGGTTCACCTCCAACTCTTTTAACATTTTGGACTTGGGTTTGAAGTTTAAGTATCTTCGAGAGGGGGGGGGGGGGGGGGAATATCTCCAATAAAGCTTCATTCAACTCCTCCCAATAAGTGATAGAGTCATTTGGCAATTCTGCCTGCAATCTTTCAACTTCACCCGTCAAACAGAATGGGAATAACCTTTCCTTAAGGACTCTTGTGAGATGTTTTAGAACACAAATGACTCATGAACTAAAACCCCAAATATTCCTTGTAATTGCAGTAATTGTAGTATTGTTCCCTTTACATGAAAATTGCTCTCCCAACTGTGGGAGGTGTCCGTATGGCTCATGTGGGTTAAATAATGTTCACATGCAAATTATTTAAACAAAAAAGGGTCAAAATTACCCCCTGAACTATATGAAATAGACCATTTATACCCTTTGTTACATTTTGGGATCAAAAATGCCCCTGCTGTTATCCTACCAGACCACAAATACCCTCAAGAGTTAACACCCCACATTTTTGTTGATGTGGCAAGCCACGTGGGACTAATCCTTCCACCTAAGCGTTGCCAACTAGGATTCACTACAAAAGAACTAGACCTTTAGCAGCAACAACAATCGCCACAAAAGCCTAGAAAATCGTCACTAAAAGTTTTTAACATTAAATTCTAATTTTGTGTTTTTTTCTTCATTGTTTTTAAAAAACCAAATATGATATCGATTAAGTAGGAGTTTGAAGACACTAAATGTTTTATTTTTATGTCATATGTAAATCTATAAAATGTACAATGATGTATATATATAGTTGTAGATTTGAATCTAGAAGTAATTTTTATTATTTTTCGTAATAATATTGGATGTTTTTAATATGGATATTGCAAGTTATTTATTTTAGAAAATTAGGTCGCAATAGAAAATTAATTATTATTTTTTTTGTTGTTGAAAAAATAGGTTTTACTAGCGAATGGTTGTTGGAGCTTAGTCGCCACTAAAAATCACTCATAACCTTTAGTGGCAATATTTTGGGATTTTGTGGCGACTTTGTCGCCACTAAAAGTCAAGTTCTTTTGTAGTGAATCTTAGTTGGCAATGCTTAGGTGGAGGGATTAGTCCCATGTGGCTTGCCACGTCACTAAAAAATTGGGGTGTTAACTCTTGATGGTATTTGTGGTCTCCTAGGATAACTGCGGGGGTATTTTTGATCCCAAAATGTAATGGAGGGTATAAGTGGTCTATTTCGCATAGTTCAGGGGCAATTTTGACCCTTTTCAGTTATTTAAATTACTAATATTGTCGTTTTTCCTGTAGTGACTATCGTTGTCACTTTCGTGGTTACTCATTTTCTAAAACAGAAAATCATCACATCACAACACCAAACAACAATCTACTATAACTAAACAAATTTACAAGCTTATTTCTCAAATGGAACCTTTAGCCGTCAGTCCCCGGTAACGACGCCATTTTTTCTATCACTCAAAGTACTGTTCAAAACTAATTAATAAGTAAGTGGTTGTTCTCAATAAATACTCAACTAAGAGACGGAGTCGAATCCCACAGAGAATGATACAAGACAAGGAATTCTATCAAAAAATTGGAATATAAATTTATTCATTTGCAGCAATGAAACAAGTAGGTGGATGATTCCACAAAAATTTTTTATAAAATATTTGTTATCAAAAGTCACAATCAAGCTAAAATTTCAGAAATTCAATAGGTAACAAGTAATCTAGGGGTTTGGGGATTTGAAATTGATGTCATATCGGGGTAATTTTGTTGTTCTATAGTACTGAAGTTTATTGATAGGCTAGGTCATCGTCAATGACACTAATCTTCTTTTGATCTCATAGCATCATTTCATAGAATCTCCTTTCAATCTCTTCTATGTGCTATATTAAACAACCCAATACCTTACTCTATTCTATCTTTCGATTCAACAATAGCACAAATAGATCTAACCCATAACCTATATTTTAAAACAAGTTACATACGTCAAACCTAAATTGCAAGTATGAAACTAATTACCATCTCCAATCAATCTCTTTCAAGCATCAATCGGAGATTGGAAATAGGAATTAAGTTTACAACCTAACCCATAAGTTAATTCAATGCTAAATAGACCAAATCCATGTATGAAAAACTGTAAAATAGAGCACAACATAATGCACACTACAATAAATCAATACCCAACCACATAATTGCATTTCTAGATCATGGAATTTTAGTCACACATTAAAAAAAGTAAAAAAATTATATCTTTTATGAATGCAGCCATGTGTATCATGGAATTATGCAATTACAAGCAAAAACACTATGAATTCATCAATTTTAAGAGAAAAGTTGGAAAACCCCCAAAAACTGAAAGTGTTCTTCACAAAGTAAAATGGTTCTCTCTCTAAGAATAGATTAAGAATTCTCTACTATTTTTTAGGACTTATAATTTCTCAACTCTTAATTTCTCTCTTCTTTGAACTATTTATAATTTCCCTAAAATTTGGCCCAAAACTCAATGTATGATTCATGGAAAGTTTAATTGGGCTCACCGATCATATTAGGTGAATTGCCAATTGCTCTCTAGATCACCTTTATCTTACTTCAGGTGTTTTAACATCAATCGACGAGCTCGTTCGAGTTTTCCTTTCACATTTGGTGTATCACCGAGTACCACCTTTGTTCGCCTTCAAATTTGTTTCATGTATTTTTCCTTTCGGTTATGGTCATAATTTTCTCCTATCTAATTTTGAAGTTGAGATTCCCCTTTTTATTAATTTTTCTTTCCCAATTAATTCAAGTGTTATGCACGGTATGTTTTGCCGAGGTCATACCTATTTGGCGATCCACCATTCTTTCTAGTTGATCAACAATATACAGTTTACACTTCTTTTTATATTTTTGGTCATCCTTTCGAACATTCATCATTTCATTGTTCTTTAGCCTTCATAGATGCAAATAATCAAAACATAATTAGAATAGGACATAATTAGGCATTGAGGATACTATTTTTCAGTCTTACTTTATTCCATCTGCAGTTGAGCTTCAACAGGGTCGAAGGCATGTCTTAAGGAGCCTACGGGCAGCCATCAAGGAGTTGAGACTTTTTTACTTTTTCTCACTAGCCACATGTGCGTTGAACCATCCCATAATTCATGAGATTCTGTGAAATGAATACATGAAGAGCGATTTTTCTTACGATTATCATGTTCCCGATTTTTTTTGTCAGTTCAATTATCTAGTATAGTTTTGGATTTTATTGTTATTACTATCATGCTTCTTTTATTATACAATGTCTACTTATCTCGGTCTTCCATGATGCCTACTTCGTACCTCGTATTTTGGTACTCATACTACACTTGTACATCTTTTTCTAACGCAATGCCTAGTACAAGTCATCCTTGTGGATCTTCTCTAATTCAAGGCCCCATTGTTCTTCTTTGTAGTGAGCTATTGGCATCTTGATGCTTGCTTCTTTTCCTTTTGTATATTTTTGTATATATTTTGTATTTCGTTAGAAAATTATATTTTGTATAGTCTTTTCCTCGTACTTTACGTGCTCTTGTACCTGTAAAATCAGGTTTGTGGTATGGTGCTTGGGTATATTCATCTTTCTCAATCTATTTTGGGCCCATCTTTTGTTTTTATACTGTTTGTATATGTCTACGCTAAGGCTCCTTTCTAATCTAATTATTTCTTCCACTTCAGTTATTTCTAGTTTAATTTAGTATATGTTATCTTGGGTCTGGTCTGTTTTTGCCCACTAGGGTTTATGGTAGCTGCTCTCATGAACAATTTTTGAGTCTTTACAATGAAACTCGATTATCTCTCTACTTGATTTATAATTGAGTAGGAAAAATAAAATATTTATTATAGAACATGCTAATTTGAAAAAATAAACAAACCACGAATTAAAAACTCCACATAACTCTGAAAAAGTAACCCACATGATCATTTGAATCCTCTTCCTTATCTAGGATAAAATTAGTTTCATACAAATGGACGTTGGACTCTTCCATTCAATCAAATATATTTTTTTCGTCTTTTATTAACTAGATGCACATTATGGAATAAAATAAGGTATGTGCTTCTCATCTATCTTGATTCTAGTAGACTTCCTTGTCATAACATTTAAATCATGTTGTTTACTCCATTGCTTTTTCGTTGCGATAACTTATTCCATTAACTCCATAAATATTTACAAGGTCGCTTCTTAGAGGTTCGAATTGTATTCCTAAAGTTATAGTCTTTTGGTTGATCTATTAGGGGTCTAGTTAGATATTTTTGGACCTTTTGTTGTCATCAACACTATAGGGTTCTGTCAAAGTTCTAATTAGAGTCTTATTGAAAGACTAAAAGTATATATGTATAATTTATATATGTATAGGAAAAACTTTACTATTATCAAATACGGATAAAATTTAATAAATAGATTATTTTGTAGATTTAAAGGTTCTCAATGTTATAACTAACATTTAAGGAAGTATAATTATATTTTACATCAAATGCTACCAAATTGAAAATGATTTAAATAATGTAATTGATACTGTATAATGGTATGATTTCTTACATATTTCAAATAAGGAAGTAATTAGTATACAAATATTTTGTTTATTTCATAGTTCTACATACAAGGAAATAAGAAAATTACTATTATGTCTAGTGTGAAATCTATTTTAAAGGGTAAAAGAGGTAAATAACATTTTGTTGAAAACCCTACAATATGTAGATTAACGCCTCATTGTTTCCAATTGGTCTAAACTGAAGCATCCTAGATTATATCATCATAAACTGAAAGGAGCCGCCAACCTCACAAAAGTTCAATTGAAGGTTTTACTTCATCTAATTGCACTAAATAATCATGGTGGAAGGATACTAACATAGTGATTTACCGGATTCAATCTTAATCCACACCCCTGAATGTTTTCACAAGCAAAACAAGTGGCGAGAAGTTGGGTAATATCTAGGCGATGGAGGTTTCTTTCAAAGTTGAGGTATCACTCAATTTTGAATCCTTTTATTAAGCCCATTCTAGTGAGAAAAAAAATGAATGTCTAGATTTCGTGACTTCCAATCAAAAAATCTTCATTACTGGATGTCTTTCTAGAAAATTCAAAATTTAAGTTTGATTTTCTGTATTTTCTAGTAGAAATTTCTTAAAGATATTAATTTATTGATATATTTTACTACAAAACCTGTTACTTTTGAAGAATTTACTCTGGACTTTTTACTTAGAGATACATATGAATTTCCTCAATTTGAATAGAAGAATACATCGTTGAAACATTTAGTTTCATAGTATTGCAAATTGAACCCTTCCACTAATATGAACTGGAGTGGTCTTGTTCCTCTTTAATAGATTCAAGTATTTGATGGAAAATGTATTATTTGATTACATAACTTGGAGAGCTTTGAATTAGATCAATTTGGGGTATTTCAACATATGGAAATCAACAATGTGAAATTAAGAAAATTGACCATAGACAACATAAATTTAAATAAATGTGATGTATGGCTTGATTAGCCATGTCACTCCCTGAGGCTACCCCCTGAAGTAAACACGGGACCTAGGATCACAAGTGACCACAAGCTAACCTTGCTGGCATATGATAAGCATACTCAAAGATAACAATATCGAGAAAGTACTGTGCGGAAGCTTAAATCATCATAAAGCTGAAATGATGGGGAATACCCATTACTATCTAAATAAATAATCTTTGAGTTTAATTCAACTGAAATATCAAAATCCAAAGCTAAAATTGAATCTATGTCTGAAATAAAGCCTCTAACTGAATAGAGATGTTGGGACATGCCCTCAGCTAAATCTAGCAAAAACTGAAACTAAAGACCGAAAAAATAGAAACAGAATCATGTCAATTGTCCTCAAACAATGAGGAGTCACCGTTGATGTTGTTGCACTGGAGATCAGGAACCGATCTATGCGTGATCTGGATGTTGAGGACCTGAACCTACATCACAAGAAGATGTAGGGAAGAGTATGCGTTAGTACTTGAAAGGTGATGAACATGAATGATAGAATAAAGTTGAACAATATTCATAACTGAACAAAGCATATAACTGAGTAATGATATATGATGAGCATGATACTGTACTAAAAATACTCAATATGAACTAACTGAATGCAATGACCAAGTTTATAGCATATTGAAACTGAATACTGAAATGTGACTGATAACCTGGTCAATGCACTAGAATCTGACTGTGGGAGCTACTAACAACCGACATAAAACTACATGAGCTAAATGTGGAGTCCGATGTATACGCCCCATCAAGAGGACCCAATATACCCTACCAGAGGTATAGAGGCATGGCTGGCATGATGACTAAACTGATGCCCACAGAAGGGACTTATAACCTACGGGGCCACGTAGTTTTGGGACTTGAGGGTGACTTACCCTAGTCCAACTTGGTATAAGGCCTACCACTAACTGAATATGTGAAATTAATAACACACTGAAGTAAAATGGATAGCTTGATAATATGACATGCAAATATGAAAATGCAACATATATCAGATAATGACACATTAAAAAATTGAGGCAAGTCTATTTATTAATTTGTCCTAGCTAATGTAATTCATGAACTAAAATAACTACATAACTAGGGTTTTGAGTTTATGAATGAATATGCGCATAAACAATACTACTACATGATAATTTGATTAAGAACATTAAAATAACTAATTCATAATAATCTGTTGGAATACTAGAAACCCTAGGTCTAGATAATGGTGGGAATCANTCCGAAGCTAACCTAGCTGTCAGAATTTTCATCTGAGCACGTCTTCCAAGAAGATTGACCAAAGTCAACTTTTCAAGTCATTACAGATAATGGGTGAAATGAACCCACTAGTGAAATCCCACATACCCGGTGACGAAATTCAAGGAGAAATCTTTTGATTTAGGGGCTGGAACTGAAAAGGCCTTGCTACATTTTTCTTGGAGGGCTGCTCGACTTTTTCTTTTTCTTTGCTCTAACTTTTCAATGATTTTGGTGAATAATTTATTAGGGTTAGTTAAAATTAATTTACTAGGCTAAACCTGACAAAAACCACGTAGTTTAGGGGTTAAATGTCGTAGTTTAAGGGTCCAACACATAAGGAAAGATAAAACGATCCCCGACTTAAAATATGTTGAAGCCATCGACGGGCCTGATTGACAGACCGTCGATTGACTGATGACCCGTCATGTCTTTCCATCGATCGGCTTTAGAGAATGGGTTCTGAACCATGACCTCGACCACAGATCATTGTCTGACCTATGATCCATATTTCCTGCCGTATGTCAGGACTTGGAATAATTTTCTGGGATTTTCTGGGGAAGGCTACAATTGGCCATCCACGGACCACACATATGGTATGTGGGTCACCCTACGGTCCGTGAGTGGTGCCCATCGGTGACACCTATAACTTTTCATTTCTGTAATGTCGCCTATCTAGGATACAGGGTGTTACATTATCTCTCCCTTGGAAAAATTCGTCGTCGTATGAAGACTTAACTAGCTTAATATGGAGGGGCAGAGTTGTAACCCTACCACTAAATACTGGAAACTTATTTATGACAGAACTAAGTTCCAAGAAGATGCAAATACGCTGAAAATGCAAGTATAAACACGAGGAACACGATACTAACACTGAATCTATGAATGAATGACTGAAGAAGTAAAGAGGAACTATCCCCTCAAGCTAAATTGTAATGGGAAGGAAATAGATGAGGATACTTGGCATTCATGGCTGCTTTTGCTTCCCAAGTAGCTCCCTCTACGGACTGGCTCCTCCACAAAACCTTAACGGAAGTAACTTCTTTGTTTCTCAACCTTCCAACCTGACGATCAAGAATCTCAACTGGTACCTCCTCATAAATGAGACGATCCTTCACAACCTCACTTTCTAAAGGTATAATAGATGTGGGTCACCTACAAACTTCTTCAACAATGAAATGTGTAAGACCAGATGCAGTGCTGCTAGTTCTGCTGGCAATTCTAACACATAAGACACTTTACCAACTCTTTCCAAAATCTTGTAATGGCCTACATATCGAGGACTGAGCTTCCCTTTCTTGCCAAATATCATCACCCCCTTCATAGGTGACACTTCCAGATAAACCCAATCAACAACTTGGAACTCCAAGTCCCTTCTTCTTATATCTACATAGGACTTCTAGGGACTCTGGGCTATCTTAAGTCTATCTCGAATAAGCTGAACTTTCTCCATAGCATCATGAACTGAATTTGGCCCTATGAATGCTGCTTCACCTACTTAAAACAAACCAACTGGAGATCTACATCTACGACTATTAAATGCCTCATAAGGGGCTATCTGAATGTTGGAATGGTAACTATTATTGTAGGTGAACTCTATAAGAGGAAGGTGATCAATTGAAGTCGATCACAAAAGCTCTCAACATCTCCTCTAAAGTCTAAATGGTATGCTCTACCTGACCATCCGTCTTTGGATGAAATGTTGTGCTAAGATTAAGTTGAGTACCAAGACCTTTTTAAAATGATCTCCAGAAATTAGAGGTAAACTGAGGACCTCTATCTTAAATGATAGACAAAGGAATTCCATCCAACCTGACTATATCATTAATGTAAAGCTGGGCGTAGTCTTCCACTAAATCTATAGTCTTAACAACCAAAAAATACACAGACATAGTAACTCCGTCAACTATCACCCAAATTGAGTCATGTTGAGTGCGAGTATAAGGTTAACCTGTAATAAAGTCCATGTTGATAAGTTCCCACTTCCAAGTAGGAATGTTTATCTCTTGAGTCATACCTCTTGGTTTCTAATTTTCTACCTTGACCTGCTGACAATTAGGGCACTTAGCCACAAAATTTGCTATATCCCTTTACATACCATTCCATCAAAAGACTTCCCTCAGATCACGTTACATCTTAGTGGCCCCTAGATAAATAGAATACCTGAAGTTATGGGCTTCTGAAAGAATCTGTTGTCTCAACTCACCCACCTTAGGAACACATAATCGACCCTATAGCGCAACACATCATCTCCCCATTAGGAGAAAACCTGAACTCTCTACTGATGGACTCTCTACCCTTTAATTGAAGCAATATAGGATCACTATCTTGATTTTCCTTAACCTCTGCTACCAATGACGATTCTGACCCATTCTGAACTGTTACACCACCATCTAATATGCTCATAAGGAGAACTCCCAAGCTAGCAAGCCTTTGAACATCCTTTGCTAGCTTTTTTTGCTACACTACCAATAGTTAGTCTTCTAAGGGCATGTGCTACTACATTGGCCTTACCAAGATGGTAATACTCACTCATATCGTAATCTTTGAGGACTTCAAGCCACCTCCTCTGGCAAAGATTCAACTATTTCTGGGTGAACGCATACTACAGGCTCTTATGGTCTGTGAACACCATACAAGTAATGTCTCAAAATCATAAGTGCAAACACCACTGCTGCAAACTCCAGGTAATGAGTCTAATAATTCTTCTCATGCACCTTATGTTGTCTAGAAGAATAAGCTATAACGTTACCTACCTGCATCACCACACAACCTATGCAGACTCTGGATGCATCACAATAGATCACATAACCGTCGGAACCCTCTGGTAGAGTCAAAACAGGAGCTTTAGTCAACATAGTTTTCAGTTCTGCGAAGCTTTTCTCATAATTATTTGACATCTAAAACCTGACATTTTTCTTAGTCAACTTATTTGATGGAGGGGCTATGGATGAAAATCCTTCCATGAACCTTCTATAATAACCAACCAGAACCAAGAAGCTTTTGATATGTGTTGGAGATGTAGGTCTGGGCCATTGATTCACTACTTCTATATTCTAAGAATCCAATAAGATCCCTTCACTAGACACTATATGACCAAGGAAAGCAATAGATTGCAAGAAAAACTCATATTTGCTAAATATAGCGAATAACTAGCGATCTTTAATAGTTTGGAGGACAACCCTCAAATGAGTAACATGTTCTTCCACATTCCTAGAGTAAGTGAGGACATTATCAATAAAGACGATAACGAACAGGTCCAAATCCTTCTATAACACTCTGCTCATCAAGTCCATGAAAGTTGTAGGAGCATTGGTTAGTCCAAATAACATAACTACAAATTCATAATGACCATACCGAGTTCTGAAGGTTTTCTTCGAGATGTCAATATCTATGACTCTGACCTGATGATAAACGGATCAGAGGTCTATCTTTGAGAAATGACTAGCACCCTGTAGTTGCTCAAACAAGTCATCAATCCTGGGGTTAGGATACTTATTATTGATTGTGAATTTGTTCAACTGCCAATAGTCAATGCACATTCTGAGAGAACCATATTTCTTCTTCACGAACAACACTGGTGCACCCCATGGGGAATTACTAGAGCTGATAAAGCCCTTATCTAGAAGGTCTTTCAATAGCTATTTCAATTCCTTAATCTCAGTTGGAGCAATTTGGTAAGGAGGAATAAAAATAGGTTGGGTATCTGGAAGGAGATCAATTCCAAAGTTGATTTCCCTTTTGGGAGGAACTTGATTAACGTTTAAAGGACATTTCATTGAATTCTATGTGTGAATGATCGCAACTCAGTGAGTTGGGGTCGAATCCCACATGGAGCGGTACGTGTTCAAGATTCAATAGCAATGTCTGAACATGGTCAAATCAATTATAGGAATAGACATTATCGAATGAAAACATAATTCAAATCAGGGGGTGACACGAATGTCAAATAATATGGGAGTTTTGGTTCTAATTATTAGCTACAACAGCAACAAACAATACGAAATAACAATAATGAGACAGGTTCTTGGGATATGATTCAATTATAGGCTAATATAGACAAACATGTAATTTTAACTATTAGGAAATAACAGAATATTAGTGAGTAAGCTACGCCATAGAGGGAATAAACTTTATCTGGAGCAATTTACCCTGGATCAAGTCGGTTTCTCTTAAACACCAACAAGCAAGCAAAATAAGACCAGCCTACACCTTAGTCTATTCACTCTCTCCAGCTGAATATGTGGGACTGCGTTTAGGATTCACTCTTTCGAGCTGAACCCATGTCAACCCAATACCCACTGACCTTCAATCAATAACCTATGTTTTAAAACCTCTCTCCCGCAAGCAAAAAACACAAAGGTAGAACTGCATTTGCAAGTACAATTCTTAAATTAAAGCAAAATTACTGATTAAATTCACTTCTAAACAACATTTAAACTAAAAATTAGCAATACCCATAAACTAAATCAACCCATAATCACATAATCACACCCCAAAAATTTGGGTTTTAGCTAGACATCATAAAAAAATAAAAATTGTTACCAAATTGTGTTTCCATCAACTAGGTAAGATTAATTTCGTCCTTACAATGCTCCATGTTGAAGAATCTGAAAGACCCACTTCTAATTTTTCGAAAGTGAAAAACATCAATTCTCCAAAGCTTAGGAAAAACTAGTCTCAATACTAAGAATTCAATAATAAGTCTGAATATTCATAAACTAATAAAACATGATAAAATCTGATATTAAAATTAATGTTTGAAAATTAATTTATAGTCACCAAAAATATGTTGCGAATGACCATTCGGTGCAGTAAGTCAAGCTCGCTGATCCGCCCTTTGGTTAGTTCCATCGTCTTTCTGGTTTTGCCTTCAATATCCTCAACTTCTGTAACTTTGGGCGATCCAACACTGCATCGCGGAACCATTCCCCGACTGCTCCTTTCTCTCTCCGACTTGGTTTTCCCCTTCAAGACTTGGCACACTGGAACTTTAGGCGGTCCAATAGTCATTCGGTGATTCGTCATGTGGACTTGGTGATCACCGGACTCTCTTTTCCTCGTTCTTTCAGTTGGCTTTGTTCCTTTTTTCAAATTAGCATCAATGCTTTGTTCCTCAGTCCATATACCTTGAAATCAAGGGTTTTTCATCAGTTATTGGCACAAAATAAGAATTTGAGGATACTAAATCAATGTAAATAAAGCCCTAAATGAGTCCAAATCTCGAACTCATCAACACTGCCAACTTAAAATTTTGTTTGTGCTCAAGTAAAACTCAAGTTAAATAGTTCAAAAAGGATGTCTCAAACAGTGCTATAGAAGACTCAATCATGAATGCACAGAACAAGACTCAACTTACTCATTCAAGGATCAACTGTGCACTCAAAGGTTCATGTTGTGACTCACCATTACCAACTATTCTCAAGTTCACAATACTTTCTTCAAATGCAAGTTTAAGCTTAACAAAAGTACTCAAATGTCTCACACAAAGAATGATTCCATATTCACACAATACTCTTCTACAATTTAAAGCTCCGCAATCACATACAACTCTCACACTCACAGAGATAACCACATGCATGACTTCACCCATAGGTTTGCCCTTATTTCCCAACTAACAATTGTTTCAGCTCACTCATGATCAAAAAGGTCTTTTCAAGGCTTGTAACGGGGATGAGTGTAAAGATATGGTCATTTAGACTAACTGTCTGCTTTCCTCATGAAATGTGGTATGAACACCATTTTTTTGTCTTTTCTTCATCATTCTCATTCATGCTCAAAGCTCACCCTATTATTCATTTTCCATGAAACTTTGGACACCCCATTTTTTTTGCAACTGTCACACTTTATTTCTCAACTTTTTTCATTATTTTGAGATTTGATCTCAAGACCTTTGCTTGCTCTGATATTCTTTTCATGAATGGCTCCTGTTATTTTTTATGGTTAGAATTATCAATTATGGGCTGTGGGAATGGAAACTTACCTAAAGTGTCTTGATCTTTGGGAAGCCGTGGAAGAGGATTATGGAATTAATCCACTGCTAAATAAGCCCACCGTGGCCCAGATCAAGAGTCACAAGGAAAAGAAAATTATTAAGTCGAAAGCAAAAGCAACATTGTTTGCTGCTATTTCGACAAGTGTTTTCACGAAAATCATGACTCTCACATCCCCAAAAGATATTTGGAATTATCTGAAGAAAGAATATACTGGAGATGAAAGAATACGAGGAATGAAGGTATTAAATTTAATGAGGGAATTCGAACTGCAGAGAATAAAAGAGTCACAAACAGTCAAGGAATACTCTGATAGATTGTTTGGTATTGTCAACAAGGTAAGATTACTAGGCAACGAATTTAAAGAAACAAGAATTGTTGAAATAGTTCTTGTTACATTGCCCGAAAGATATGAAGCATGTATAACTACCTTGGAAAACACACAAGATCTGTTCAAAATTACCTTGGCAGAATTGTTAAATTCTTGGCAGGCACCGGAAGAAAGGAGACTTTTGAGGCAAGATCGCATGGTTGAAGGAGCTTTAGTAGCCAGCCACAAAACTCAAAGCAAGGGTAAATTTTTTAAAAATTACCAACCTTGTCAACACTGTGGAAAAAATGGACATCATCCATATAAAAGTTGGAAAAGACCAGATGCACAATGTAAGAGCTGCAAACAACTTGGTCATGAAGCTGTGATTTGCAAAAGCAAATTTCAAAAAGATGAAACAGTTGCCCAAGTTACTACTGAAGAAGAAGAAAAAGACCACTTATTTGTGGCAACTTGTTTTTCAACCAAAAAATATGATTTTTGGATGATTGATTGTGGTTGTACAAACCACATGACATATGAAAGAAATCTTTTTAAAGAGTTCATCCCTATGGAAAATAGGAAAGTCATAATTTGGAATGGTGATTGTATTCCTGCAAAAGGAAAAGGGTCTGTTTCAATTAAAGCAAATTCAGGTACAAAAATAATTTTAGAGGTTCTTTATGTGCCTAATATTGATAAAAGTTTGTTTAGTGTTGGTCAGCTAACAGAAAAAGGATTTAAATTATTATTTGGACACAAATATTGTCGAATTTTTTATTCTACTAAGCAAGAGATTTTACAAGTTGAAATGAGAAGTAAGAGCTTCTCATTTAATCCAACAGAAGATGCACACAAGCCTTGCAAGACAAAGGATGAATTAGCAGATTTCTTCACAAGGTCAATTTCAGATGAGACTGCAATCTACAATTCCTGATTCAAGGAGTGTTGAGAATATTAGGATATTGCAAAAATAAAACAGTTAGCTATTTTTAGGACTTTTAAATTTTGTTATTAGAGTACTATTTGACTTATATTTAGGAGTTAGTTCTTTTTATTTGTTATTTGAATTAAGCTGATATGTAGTATCTTATTTTTCTAGTTTTAGCTAGGAATTATATCTATAAATGCAAGTTTTTGAATTATTAATAAAATAATGCCCTTTGATAATACTGTAGTGTTTTTTCTGTCACAGTGTTTCTCTGTTATTTTCTTTATTTCTTTACTAAAAAACCAATAATTGATATCTTTTTATTGTTCTTTTCTCATTTTTTTGTATGTAGGGGTCTATCATTCTCAAAATCATGGATCAAGGGAGACTACATTTGCACTTCTTGATTTACCTTCTCTTTTCACCACACCCCCAACTTAGGCTTTTGGCCTAAGTTGGCTATTCAAACAAACCACATTTCATGAGGATTATAGGTGAATGGATAAAGAGAGGGTTACAATTATATCAAGTTTCTTCCTAGTAAAAGTCTAAGGCTCAAAGGATGTTCAAGCAAAGTTCACACACTAACAAGGTTGGCCAGAAAAGAGGTATAAAGTCAAATTGTTTCACTATTTAAAATTGTTGCTTAACATAATTTCAAAAGATTGCATCAGTGAGTGAACCGGACCAACGGGGCAAATTCTGGGTGTCATCACACATGGTTCACGGTAAGCTCATCACACAAGGCATTGGCACCAATATCAAACAAGGCTCCACACTTTCGCTAGTGCGCAATGTTCATCAAAACAACCTCTATTCCATAGCCAGCTAGTCACAACGAGATTCAAAAAGTTCACATATTGCGTAAGCAACTTCACTTGGCCTCATCATATCCGCACATTCATTTTTGTTCGATTAAGACCAAAATTCAAGCTATCGGAATAGATCAAGACCGATACTCAAATTTGCACAAGAATAACCATAGTCACACAAAACCAAGAGGTGGCACAATTTTTTTCAAAAGGATCAAAAAACCATTTACAATAAAACAAGGAGCCAGAAGCTCAAACATCTGCAAATAGTTCCAAAATGAAATTTACATCACAAAACCCAATGTATAAACAAAACAATAATCAGAATAGGTGGATATGGAAATAACTCACCCCACCACAAAGTAAAAGCAATTTGTCCTCAAATGCAATAAAAACATCCAAAAATCAATAAAAGTGACAGAGAGGGAGGTAAAGAAAAGTTCTGTCTACACAGTCTCTCCATCAGCCGGGGCATCAGTGCCCGATGTAACATCAACAGTACTAGCATAACTAGGGTCAGCCAAGGGAGTGTCTCCCAAAGAGATATGCACAACTGACTTGACCATGGCCTCCTCAATCTCTGTAAGTCCCTCATTAAAAGCCTCCTCATAACCACCCAGCTGGTCCTCATCGGTCTGAGCCTCGGACTCAACAACAACTACCTCATCATTGTGGACCTCATCTCCGGTGGTAGCCAGAGGAATATCTGGATTAATTGGCACATCAGGGATCTCACCTATCCTAAAAATCATTGACATGTCGGTGGACTTCAGCTGGTTGTCATATCTCCTCAGCTCAGCAATAGCGACCTTCAAAGCTATCACCTAAATAGTGTCCCCTTGGCCTTGCTCACACACCGCTACACGTGCCGCAAAGGCATCAATAGTCATACTTAGTGTTGTCACAACATCGGCAGGGGTCCTCTCGATCATGGGAGGATGGTGGCCTCAAGTCTGGCGGTGTATTGATCAGTAGAATGGGCTAGCTGCCCCATCCATAGTAATGCCGCCTGGGTGAGCGGGGGCCGACCAACAGTAACAACAGTCGACCTAGGAGGCAAGGAGACTGCAGAGGAACTGAGAGTAGGGTCTGAGTATTAAGAATCGGGGAATAGTCCACCGGTCCTGCCTTCTTCTTTTTTGCTTCATCGTTCAAATACTCTGCCTCAATCCTCCGAATGTTTGTACAGGATGTGGGAGTCACTTTCATATCCTTCTGCTCATTTCTAGGCACCCGAGCTTCCCTGCACAGCTTGGTGATCAACACTGAAAATGGGAGAGAAGTTTTGCATTGCTTGGCCCTCATGACCATCTATTGTACAATAATCATCCCCAGGTTCAGCCTTGTCCTATGAATGA
The DNA here is from genome assembly GCF_019186545.1 of Solanum stenotomum. Lineage (NCBI taxonomy): Eukaryota > Viridiplantae > Streptophyta > Magnoliopsida > Solanales > Solanaceae > Solanum > Solanum stenotomum. The sequence goes on along the minus strand of NC_064291.1, from coordinate 16,082,789 downwards.
TGCAACCAAGAAAGGCTGCTTTGGCATGGTGGAGAATCGACTCATTCTGGGATGGCATGATGGTATTGCTAATGAAGCCAAACCAGAACCTTGCTGTTATATTTAGGTCCTTCTTCTCAATAGGTTCTCCAACCTCGAGACACTTAGGAGTACCGTTTCATGTCTTCTAACGTCCTTGTCCTGATCTTATATTGGCAATCATCCTCAATTCGTGTTGAAACCCCCAGGATTGCATTGATAGCATCACTATCACATTTCACCTTTTTACCCCTGACAGCCACATAGTCAACCGACTTGAATTTGGCTGTCAGCTTCTTTTCTTCTGGCATCAGGGCACTGTAGAAGTCTCTAACCCAATTTGGAATGTACGCGCCATGGGGCTTAGTGAAAAGCTGGAATTTGTGCGACCTCAGGTAGCTCATGATCTCTAGGTATCTGTATGTTACGCTATCAGTAGACAACCTCTTCTCCTCTATAATGGTCCTCAGCCCCTCCGTCTGCAATCTGTTCATTGTCCGGGAAGGACGACCCTATACCGGTATAACTAAGACCACAACCAATGATGGAGCAGAAGAAGTAGTGGTGGCCTGGAGAGTCATTATCCTAGATGGATAATTCATCCTTTTGGATCGCATCTCCACCCTCTGGGCTGCTATTATCTCATCATCCTCAAGCTCAAAATTGGTAGACCAAGGATCTTGGTGCTCACCCTCACTTTCAGAAGTAGTGAGGTGAGTGGCATAGATCCCGTCACTATCGGAGCTTGCCTCAGGTAATGCAGGAACATGTGCTATTTCTGTCCCTTTTCCCTTCCCACCTGTGGTGGGAAACTTGGTAGCCTTAGCCTTGGATGCAGCAGCATCCTCGTTGATTGTAATTCCTTTGGCCCTCTTGCAGGGCGGCTTGTCTCTACCAGCCACTTTTGGTCTTAGCCAAATCTGCAAATACATCATAGATAGTAAGAAATAGTTCAAACAAAGTTGCAGAAAAATAGTTGCAGACAGACTCATCGAACTAGTCGGCGAGTCACCGAATAACTTTGGCGAGCCAAGTCGGGCTCGCCAAAAGGATTGGCTAAAAATTTCTCAGAAAAATTTGCATGTCGGCGATGGAAGGGCCCTTTCGGTGAATCTCCAACAACATTCGGCAATCACGGACTAGCCCATCGAAAGTTATAGTGTATTTTAGGGGCTAGGGGCGCAGAAAGGGCGACCAAGAAAGTCTTTTGGTGAGTCGCTGAGTGCACTCGGTGAACTCAGGATTCTCGCCAAAAGTTACAAAACCCAAAATCTATTCTAGCATGAAATTAAAGGCGATAAGGGGGAATTTGGTGAACCACCGAGTCGTTTGGCGAGCCCGACCTAGCTCGCAAAATTGCCCAGCGTGCCTACTTTCAACCCTAACTTCCAAATTCAGCCCCACAGCCCCCAAAAACAAAATCAAACTACACACTAGTACAATTAGACTAAGACCCATGCAACCCATACCCCCAGGTTACTCAGACATCTCCAGATTTTGCCAAATTTGGCCATTTGACGACTTTAGCCCTTAGGAAAGACGTTAGCCACTCTATCATTGGGCGAAGTGCATCATTTGGAACAAATGCGGGTTAGTTATACTTCACCCAACTAGACCCAATATAATTTTAGCATAACCCAATAATTTTGATCAAGTTTAAAGCACACATTTCGAGAAATCAACAATACAAGCAATTTATGCATGAAAATTAAATTTAAATAGGCACCCAAGCAAACAATTAAAGATATGAGAGGCGCAGCACACATCATTAAGATTAAAACCCTTGAAAATGAGTGAAAATTGCTAAATACAAGTTCTGGGTTCAAAAAACCAACCTTTAATGCCGAATAAATAAGTTGAAAAGCTAGGCAACAAAGATGTCCAACTCACAACACAAGATTGACGACTATGAAGTGGTTAAAACATGGATGAAGATTAACGTTTATCAAGGTCCCCTATAAAATGACGCCACTGCCGACATGCCATTTTTTATGAGAAATATTGAGCTAATCCTTTCGGCGAGCCCAATATGGCTCGCCAAAGTGATTCGGTCAGTCTGTCTGCAATTATTTTTCTGCAACTTTGTTTGAACTATTTCATGCTCTCTATGATGTATTTGTAGATATGGCTAGACCAAAAGTGGATGGTAGAGACATGCCGCCCCGCAAAAGGGCAAAATGACATAATCAATGAGGATGCAGTTGCATCCAAGGCTAAGGCTACCAAGCGTCCCACCATATGTGGGAAGGGAAAATGGAAAGGAAAAGCACCTGCTCCTGCGTCACCTCAGGCCAGCTCTGATAATGACAGGATCTATGCCACTTACCTCACCAATTCTGAGAGTGAGGGTGAGCACCAAGATACTTAGGCTACCAATTTTGTGCCTGAGGATGTTGATATACTAGCAGCCCAGAGGGCAGAGCTGTTATCCAAGAGGATGTATGATCCGTCTAGGATCAAGACACCCCAGGTCACCACTACCTCTTTTGCTTTAGCACAGTTTGTGGACCTAGCACTAGTGGTACAGGGTCCTCCTCCAAAATCTATGAACAGAATGAAGACTGAGGTGCTGAGGGCCATTATAGAGGAGAAGAGGTTGCCTATTGATGGCATAATAGACAGGTTCCCAGAGATTATGAGCTGGTTGAGGTTGTACAAATTCTAGTTATTCGCTATGCCCCCTGGTGCCACAAGGGAAAAATCCGGCAGCCAAATTTAAGCCGATTGACTATGTGCTATTACTACTGGCCGGCCCCTGCTCACCCAGGCAACATTACGTTGGATGTGGCAGCTATCCCATTTTGCTGATCAACACGCCGCCATACTTGAGGCCACCATTCTTGGCATGATCGAGAGGGCCCTTGCTGACACTGTGGCACCCCTTAGTATGAGTATTAATGCCATTGAGGAATGTATAGCGGTGTGTGAGCAAGGAAAATGAGCCATTGATGAGGTGACGACTCTAAAGGCCGCTATTGCTTAGTTGAGGAGAGATGTGGACCAACTGAAGTCCACTGACATGTCAATGATTTTTGGGACAATGGATATCCTTGATTTTCTAGTTGATCTAGAAATGCCTCCGGCTACCACCGGAGATGAGGTCCGCATTGAAGACGTAGATTTTGTTAAGTCTGATAGTGAGAATGATGAGGAGCAGTTGGGTGTTGTTGAGTAGGCTTCTTATGAGGGCCTTACAGAGATTGAGGAGGCCATGGTCGAGTTAGCTATGTAGATCTCTTTGGCAGAAACTCCCTTGGCTGACCCTAGTGGTGCTAGTACTGCTGATGTTGCACCGGGTGTTGATGCCCCGATAGATGGAGAGACTGTGTGGACATGACCTTTCTTTACCTCCCTCTCTATCACTTTTATTGATTTTTGGATGTTTTCATTGCATTTGAGAACAAATTGTTTTTTCTTCGTGGTGGGGTGACGTATTTCCCTACCTACTTCTTGTGATTATTATTTTGTTTATAGATTGGGTTTTGTGATGTGATTTGTGTTTGGCACTTTTTTGCGGATGTTTGAGCTTGTGACTCCTTCTCTAATTGTAAATGGTTTTTTCACCCTTTTGCAAAATTTTGTGCCAGCTCTTGGTTTTATGTGACTATGATTGTTCTTCATGCGGCAAGTGGGTGTCCAAGAGGAACACATTTGAAACGGGGTAAATTGCTCGAGAGAGAGCTTATCCCTTTTAAAGTCTAGCCTAGTCAAAATTATTTTATGGATCTTCTATCAAAATCATGTACCCAAGGATTTAGTCTATCTCGTATTCTTATCACATCACAAGAATCCCGTCTCCATACTTGTATTTTTCCTTATTTTCTCTATTTTAGTTGTTTCTTGCTTATACATCCCTATTTGATACTTGACGCTTGCATCACCCATTTTGATTTGTTATGTTTCATTCACCAAAATCTTTAACTATGATTAACTTTTGAAATTTCGCACTTGACGACTAACTTTAACGCCCACTCTTTTGGGAAGATCCCATCCCTTGGTTGGGTTATTATACTATTGCACGATGTAGACACTTACATAGGAAGTTGTGTCCTTGATTACGCAAACATCAGGGGTGTAGTGAAAAGAGAAGGAAAATCAAGAAGTGCAAAGAGGTCTCCCTTGATCCATGGTTTTGACAATGACAGAGCCCCTCCATACAAAAAAAAAAGAAAAGAAAAATAAAACAAAAAAAACATTGAAAAAAGTTGAGAAATAAAGTGTGAAAGTTGCAAAAGAAATGGGGTGTCCGAAATGAAAATGATGAAGAAAAGGGAACAAAGTGTTGGTCATACCACATTTAATGAGGAAAGCAGCCACTGAGCCTAAAGCACCATACCTTTACACTTAGCCCCGTTACAAGCCTTGAAAACACCTTTTTGTTCTTGAGTGAGCTTAAACAATTGTTGGTTTGAAAATAAGGACAAACCTATGGGTGAAGTCATGCATGTGTTAATCTTTGTGAGTGTGAGTCTTGTATAGCAGTTTAAGTTGGGGGTGTTGATGAGTTTGAGATTTGGACTCACTTAGGGCTTTATTTACAATGATTTAGAGTCCTCAAATGCTTATTTTATTTACAATGATTTAGAGAGCCTGGTGATCGCCAAGTCCACTTGGCGATTCGTCGAATGGCTATTTGACAACCTTAAGTTCCAGTGTGCCATTCTTTTGAAGGAGAAAACCAAGTTGGCGAGAGAAAGGAGCAGTTGGTGTGTCGTCGAGTGGTTCCGTGATGCATTGTTGGATCGCCCAAAGTTACAGAACTTGAGGATGCTGAAGGCCAAAGCAGAAAGGCGATCGAACTGACCAAAGGGCGGATGACCGAACTGATCGGCGTGCCCTACTTACTGCGTTGAATGGTCATTCACAACATATTTTTGGTGACGATAAATATATTTTCAAACATTAATTTTAGTATTAGATTTTATCGTATTTTATCATTTTATGAATATTCAAGCTTATTATTGAATCTCAGTATTGAGACTAGTTTTTCCTAAGCTTTGGTGAATTGATGTTTTTCACTATCGAGAAATTAAAAGTGGGTCTTTGAGATTGTTCAACTTGGAGCATTGTAAGGACGAAATTAATCTTACCAGTTGATGGAAACACAATTTGGTCTCGACTTTTATGTTTTTATAATGTCTAGCTAAAACCCCAATTCTAGGGGTATGATTATGTGATTATGGGCTGAATTAGTTTACGGGTATTGCTAATTGTTAGTTTAAATGTTGTGTAGAAGTGAGTTTAATGAGTAATTTTTGTCTAATTTAAGAATTGTAGTTGCAAATGCAGTTCTACCTTTGTGTTTTCAGCTAAACTCAGTCCCACATATTCAGCTCGAGAGAGTGAATAGACTAATGTGTAGGCTGGTCTTACTTTGCTTGCTTATTGGTGTTCTAGAGAAACAGACTTGATTCGAGGTAAACTTTTCGAGAAAAAGTTTATTCCTTCTATGGCTTAGCTTACTCACTAATATTCAGTTATTTCCTAACAATTGTAATAACCCGTTTGTCTATATTTACCTACAATGGAATCACATCCCAAGATCCCGTCTCATTATTGTTATTTCGTATTGTTTGTTGCTGATGTAGTTGATAATTAGAACCGAAATCCCCCTATTATTTGACATTTGTGTCACCCCCTGATTTGAATTATGTTTTCATTCGATAATGCGTATTCCTATGACTTATTTGACCTTGTTCACACTTAGCTATTGAATCTTGAACACGTACCGCTCCATGTGGGATTCGATCCCAACTCATTTAGTTGTGTTTAATACTGACCAGCGATTCTTGATACTTAGAATTGGATGAAGATCCTTGAAACGTTAATAAAAATGTGGTTTGTTTGAATAGCCAACTTTGTTCAAAAGCCCAAGTTGGTGGTTTGGTGAAAAGAGAAGGCAAATCAAGAAGTGCAAAAAGGTCTCCCTTGATCCATGGTTTTGAGAATTATAGAACCCCTCCATACAAAAAAAAATACAAAAGAAGAATAAAATAAAATGAAAAAAATTGAGAAATAAAGTGTGAAAGTTTTAAAAGAAATGAGGTGTCGAAAGTTCCATGGAAAATGAATAATAGGGTGAGTTTTGAGAATGAATGAGAATGATGAAGAAAATGGAAGAAAGTGTGCTTCCTACCAAATTTCATGAGGAAAGCAGCCACTGAGCCTAAATGACCATACCCTTACACTCAGCCCCATTACAAGGCTTGAAAAGACCTTTTTGATCTTGAGTGGGCTGAAACAATTGTTGGTTGGAAAATAAGGGCAAACATATGGGTGAAGTCATGCTTGTGTTCATCTTTGTGAGTGTGAGAGTTGTATGTGATTCCAGAGCTTTAAATTGTTGAAGAGTATTGTGTGAATATGGTTCTTGGTGTGAGGGCATTTGAGTTCCTTTGTTGAGCTTGATCTTGCATTTGAAGCAAGTATTGTGCACTTGAGAATCTTTGGTAATAGTGAGTCACAACTTGAACCTTTGAGTGCACAGTTGATCCTTGAATGAGTAAGTTGAGTTTTGTTGTGTACATTCATGTTTGACTCTTGTATAGTACTTTTTGATACATCCTTTTTGAACTGCTGAAGTTGAGTTTTACTTGAGGAAACACAAAAGTTTAAGTTGGGGGTGATGATGAGTCCGCGATTCAGACTCATTTATGGCTTTATTTAAAATGTTGTAGTGTCCTCAAATGCTAATTTTTTTCTAATAACTGATGAAAAACCCTTAATTTCTAGGTATATGGATTGAGCAACAAAGTATTGATACGAATTTGCAAAAAGGAATGAAGCGAACTGAAAGAATGAAAAAAAGAGAGCCTGGTGATCGCCAAGTCCACTTGGCTAGTCGCCGAATGGCTATTTGACCGCCTAAAGTTCTAGTGTGCCAAGCCTTGCAGGAGAAAACCAAGTTGGCGAGAGAAAGGAGTTGTCGGCGAGTGGTTTCGTGATGCAGTGTTGGGTCTCCCAATGTTACAAAACTTCAGGATGCTGAAGGCCATACTAGAAAGGCGATGGAACTAACCAAAGGGTGGATCGTCGAGCCAGACTTACTGCGCCGAATGGTCATTCGCAACATATTATTTTTTACTATAAATACATTTTCAAACATTAATTGTAGTATCAGATTTTATCATATTTTATTAGTTTATGAATTATCAAACTTATTATTGAATTCTTTGTATTGAGACTAGTTTTTCCTAATCTTTAGAGAATTGAAGTTTTTCACTTACGAAAAATTAGAAGTGGGTCTTTGAGTTTCTTAAACTTTGAACATTGTAAGGATGAAATCAATCTTACCCAGTTTAAGGAAACACAATTTGATCACAATTTTTATGTTTTTATGATGTCTAAAGCTAAAACCACAATTCTTGGGGTGTAATTATGTTATTATGGGCAGATTTAGTTTATAGGTATTGCGAATTGTTAGTTAAATGTTGTTTAGAAGTTAGTTTAATTAGTAATTGTGGTTTAATTTAAGAATTGTAGTTGCAAATACAGTTCTACCTTTGCGTTTTTGGTTTGCTCGAGAGATAGGTTTTACAACCAAGGTAATTGATTGATGGTCAGTGGGTATTGGGTTAACATCAGTTCAGCTCGAGAGAGTGAACCCTAAACTCAGTTCAACATATTCAGCTCGAGAGAGTGAATAGATTAAGGTGTAGGCTGGTCTTATTTTGCTTTCTTGTTGGTGTTCGTGAGTTACCAACTTGATTCGGGGTAAATTGTTCGAGAGAAAGTTTATTCCCTCTATGGCTTAGTTTACTCACTAATATTTAGTTATGTTCGAACAATTGCAATTACCGTTTGTCTATATTATCCTATAATCGAATAACATCCCAACAACTCGTCTCATTATTATTTTTTCTTATTCTTTGCTGCTGTTGTAGTTGATAATTAGAACCAAAATTCCTTGTTATTTGACATGCTTGTCAGCCTCTTTATTTGAACTATGTTTTCATTCGATAATGTGTATTCCATTGACTTATTTGACCATGTTCACACTTTGCTATTGAATCTTCAACACGTACTGATCCTTGTGGGATTCAACCCTAAATCATTTAGTTGGGGTTTATACTGACTAGCGATTGTTGACACTTATAATTGGATGAAGTTTCCTTGAAATGTTAATCAACTCCAAATTGCCTAAAGGTATTCAATGTCACAAATGTAGGGGATGGGATCATATGATGCATGAGTGTCCCAATCGATTAAATGCTCTAATTCAAGGAGGGGAAATATATCATAGTGTAGAGGAAGAGATCGTAGGGGATTCTGAAGAAGATCCTCAAGAAGAGGATGGGTTTGAAGATGGGGAATATGAGGAACCAGACCTTTGTGTCAAAGAAGGAGAGAACTTCGTTCCTCTATATGTGGTGAAACGACCAATAATAAGTAAGGCCATGGATGATCCGAGCCAAAGAGAGAATATAATTCACTCCAAATTCTTCATCAAGGATAGTGTGTGTTCATTGATAGTGGGAGTTGTGCAAATGTTGCTAGTACCGCTTTAGTGGAATTCTTGAAACTTCCTACCACTAAGCATGCAACACCTTACAAGCTTCAATAGTTGAGTGAGTGTGGAGAATTGAGGGCGCATCGACAATTGTTTATCAAGCTCAAGATTGGGAAGTATCAAGGGAAGGTTCTATGTGATGTGGTCCCAATGCAAGCTTGTCGTGTGCAGCTCGAGCGACCTTGGCAATATGATAATTTAACCAAACATGATGGGAGGACCAACAAGTACTCACTTGTGTTTAATGATCTTAAATATGTTCTTCATCGTATGTCACCCTATCAAGTCAATGAAGCATATCAAAGAATGAGTGAATTAAGGGAAAAGAGGAGGACTAAGAGGAACATGTGGAGGCCGAGGGCAAGGAAGAGGAGGAGAGGAAGAAGTTGAAAGGAAAGGCCCAAGTATTGATGGTTAATTACAAAAAGATAAGGGAGGAAATTTAGTCCGAAAGTTCTTTGATCCTTATCACACATAGGGATCATGTGCTACAAACTAACCAATCTCATTCTTCACTTCCCAATTCTATTTCCTTTCTTTTGTAGGACTATGAGGATGTCTTCCCTAAGGATCTTCAAAGTGGATTTCCCCCTCTTCGAGGAATTGAGCACCAAATTGATTTTGTGCCAGGATCACCATTTCCAAACAAGCCGGCTTATCGAAGCAATTCGGAGGTCACCAAAGAGCTACAAAGGCAAGTTGAGGAACTCCCCAATGAAGGTTCTGTGAAGGAGAGCATGAGTCCATGTGCCGTGGAAGTCCTATTGGTTCCAAATAAAGATGGAACATGGCGGATGTGTGTTAATTGTCAAGCCATTAACAATATTACGGCAAAGTATCGTCATCCTAGCCCTAGGTTAGATAATATGTTTGATGAATTCAATGGCTCTTATGTGTTTTCGAAGATTAATCTTAGGAGTGGTTATCATCAAATCCGGATGAACCCCGGTGATGAATGGAAAACCGCATTCAAGACCAAATTTGGTCTATATGAATGGTTGGTGATGCCATTTGGTCTCACTAATGCTCCTTGTACTTTTATGCGTCTCATGAATTATGTGATGAAACCCTTTATAGGGAAATTTGTGGTCTATTTTGATGATATCTTGATTTATAGCAAGACCATGCATGATGTTGTTGAGCATTTGAGGTGTGTGTTTGATGTGCTTAGGAAAGAACAACTTAATGCAAATTTTGAAAAGTGTTCCTTCTATGTTGATGAGGTTTTTTTCCTAGGCTTTGTTGTGAGTTCAAGAGGGGTTGACGTTGATGACTCTATGATAGAAGCAATTAAGAATTGGGCAACTCCAAAATCCATAAGTGATGTTAGAAGTTTTCATGGGTTGGCTAGTTTTTATAGGCGGTTTGTCAAAGGTTTTAGTACCATAACTGCTCCCTTGACCGAGGTAATCCGAAAGATAAACATTTTAAGTGGGGAGAGAAACAAGCCAAAGCTTGCGACGCTATAAAATCCATGCTTAGTTCCACTCCTTTAATGTAATTACCTAATTTTGATAAAATGTTTGAAGTGGAATGTGATGCTAGTAAAATAGGTATTGGAGCCATTTTAATTCAAGACCAAAAGCCCATTGCTTATTTTAGTGAAAAGCTAAAAAGTGATACTTTGAATTATTCCAGTTATGATCTTGAATTGTATGCCCTGATTAGGGCTTTGGGTAATTTACAACACTATGTGTGGCCAAAGGAATTTGTCATTAGGACTGACCATGACTCCCTAAAACATATTCGGGCCCAAGGAAAGTTGAACAAGAGGCACGCCAAATGGATTGAATTCCTTGAAAGTTTCCCTCATTTAATCCAATACAAAGAGGGAAAGGAAAATCTGGTGGCCGATGACTTGTCTAGAAAGCATATGTTGTTAAATACTTTTTCTTCTAAATTGATTGGTTTGAATGCTTGAAGACATTGTATCCCAAGGATCTCCTGACTGCTCAAATCATCAAAGATTGTGAGGAATGGGAGAGGGAAAGGTGGATGAGGGATAGTTCTTCTACTCCCTATTACAAGTTCGATGGTTTCTTGTTCAAAGGAAAGAGACTTTGTGGGCCTATAAGCTCTTGGAGAGAACTATTTGTGAGGGAGGCACACGATGTGGCCTTTCACAGGACATTTTTTGTATTGACAAAACTAAGGGAATACTTGAGGAGTAATTCGATTGGCCTAAAATGCATAAGGATGTTGTTCGAATTTGTGGTCATTGTGTTGAATGTCGATGTGCTAAGTCACGCCTCCTTCCTCATGGTTTATACACTCCCCTCCCCAGCTCTCAAAGACTTTTGCTTGATATTTCAATGGACTTCGTTTTGGGTTTGCCAAGGACCATAAGAGGTAGAGATAACCTCTTTGTTATTGTTGATCGATTTTCAAAGATGGCTCATTTCATTCCATGTCATAAATGTGATGATTCTTCCAATGTATCATCTTTGTTTGTTGAGCATGTAGTTAAATTGCCTGAAATTCCTCAAACCATTGTAAGTGAAAGGGATCCAAAATACCTTAGTCACATATTGAAGGAACTGTGAGGTAGACTTGTTACTAAGTTGATGTTCTCAACTTCTTGTCACCCACAAACTGATGGCCAAACTAAAGTTGTGAATAGGATCTTGGGTTCTATGCTTCTTGTCGTCGTGCATGGAATGTTTGCCTCGTGGGAGGAACATTTGCCTTCAGTTGAATTTGCTTGTAATCGAGTTATTCATAGTACTATTTGCATGACTCCATTTGAAGTGGTTTATGGTTTTAACCCCCAGATATACCGTGAGTTTAAGATATTTTAAATACATTTCACTTAAGAGTTGTGTGTCTATAGCACCATTTTGTATTGGTTTTTATGTATTTTTCTGATTTTTGTAGGAAATATGTTCAGACATGGAAACTGAGAGACGCAACTGAAGGATGTGCAGAAAAGGGAATCTACAGAGGTGATCCACGGACTGTAGGTCCATTCACGCTTCGTACATGGGTGTTAAAGATAGGCAGACAAGGCTTGGAGGAAAATTAGGGAATTCTTGACCAAATGTGGAACCACGGTTGCAATCGACGGATCGTAGATTGTTTACGGACCGTACTGTTGATCCGTCAAATGACTCAGAGAGGGGTTCCAATACTTGATATTGAAGATTCTAAGTATGGAGCTACGGAGGAGGATCCACGGACCGTAGACCAATCCACGGTCCATGCTGGTGCTCCATCGTTTGGTTCAAAGATTTGAAGATTTTGAAGTTAGAAATTTGCCCAAGTCCCCAGTTGATAACATGGGCAGCATGGATGACACTAACATGAGTGACATATACCCCTCAAGACCATTCACACGGAGTCAAGCAAAGGATCTACAAGGCCTACAAGCAATGTTCATGAAAAGGGAAGCATTAGAGGAGCTTGAAGGTCACCAAAGAAGGACATACAATGTGTGTAAGGTACATCAAAATGAGAAGGAAGAAGGAAAGAGGCCATGTGTGCAAATGGCCATTTCATGAATTCAAGAATTCACAAAAGAAGGCAACCAAACAAGGCCCTTATCTCATTAAGGGTAAAATTGTCAAAAAGTGTCTTATTTATTTTTTTAGTATAAATAGTAGTCTCTTTTATTTTGTAAGACTTAGACTATATTGAATATTGACTCTCAAATTATAGTATCTTCTTAGTGAGTAATTAGTGAGTAATTAGGGTGAACTCTTGAGATTGCTTGTTAACTTCTTGTGTTTGATTAATCAAAGTGTTATCCCTTTGTGATTCTTGGTTTCATTTGATTATTCTTCCTTGGGTTGAGTTTAGGTTGTTGAAGTCAATTGGGAGGTGAGGGTTTTAGTCCCTTGTTGCCCATAATTTCAATAACTTGAGTATTAATCCACATATCCTTTCTTTCTTTATTCCTTTCCTTCCTTGATCGTTATCACCAGTCACGGAAGGGACCTACGGACTGTAGATCAATCCATGGTCCGTAGGTCAGTATCGTCGATGAAAACCGTGTCCTGAAACACTATTTCCTTATTTCATTTTGATTTTAGTTAGGAATTATTTTTCTATATATAAGGCATGTAAACCTCATTTTTAGGGATTAGACTTCATTACTTTTATTATAGTTTTTGGCTTTGGAGATTAATTTGCAACTTTAGCGATTCTTAATTTCCTAAGCACGTTTTGGTGATTGTTACTTTGAAATTATGGGATTATTCTACTCAACTACGTAAGTTCATGATTTATGCTTTAAACATTATGAATTGTTTTCTTGCTAACATGGGTAACTAAATCCACAACTAGGGTTGTGGGAACCATGAGCGATTAACGAAGTATGAATAGTAACTAAATAATTCCCAAATAGTGTTTAGCATGCATTGATAATTCTTTCGTCTAGAAGACTTTTTAACAGTGTGTAACATTAGAACTCGCCTTGTTGCTTCTTGCCGGACCAAGGAGGTAGTTAATAAGAAAAGAATTATCAACATAGATTTAGTGTAATACTATCTAATAGAATTAATGTCGATTGGTGAGAGGGTGAAAACTAAACCATACATCGATGTGACGTCTAATATGAGGTAATGGTAATGGTTAGTCAATTATACACAGGTAGATGGACCAAGGTGAGGGTGAAATTCTCTAGAAGTCGGACCAAGGATTTAGACATACATAACTTATCGCTTTGCATGTAATACACTAGGAAGGGATCGCTATTACTAAGATTATGGGGTTATGAGCTTATGAGGAACACATACGCCCTTGATTCCTTCTCAATTTGATAACAAAAGTTTGAATCTTTCTTATTAATTACTTTAATAATTTCCAAAATTTGTTACACAAACCCCCCCCCCCTTTTTACTTATTTGTCTCGGAAATACATTGGCTAAACGAATACAATTGTTATTGAACGTTAGTCTAAACCATATTCCTCATGGGATCGACCCCAACCTACAAGTTGTGTTCTTTACGTGATAACGATCGCTTATGCTTCTGAAAAGATGTGTAATTTGAGTGTATCAAATTTTGGCGCCGCTACCAGGGAATAAGGCTTTTAGATTAAGTTTAATTGCATTATTGAACTTTAGTTAAATATTTCTTAATATTACTTTTTCTTTTGCTCTTTGTCTCTCTCAGGGTCTTACTCTAGTGTATGCCAAGTACACGGAGCCAAGGCGAACCACTTACTCCCTACGATCTCGAACTGAATAGAAATTTACGGAGAATGAATAATCAACGAGTTTCGGTTAACCTTATCGAGGGAGAGTTAGGTGAAGGTGTAGGATTGGAACTTTCGAGGGTAATTGATGCGAATAATCAGGCTCCAGTTGAGAATAGATTGGGAGATGCATTGAGGGCACAGGAACCACAAGGACCACGTCTTCATGAAAATTTTAGGATCAACCTTAATATTGTCGATTCTGATGGACCTCTTGTCCTACCGCCTCGACCTCAGGGGCATACATTTGTGGTGACTAGTAGCTTGATGCAGACGCTTACATCGAGGGGCTTCTTTGCGGGATTGCCAGCGAATGATCCACATTCTCACAAAGCCAAACTTAATCATGTCTGCAAAAGTTGTATAGGTCGACCGGATTGGGATTTGAACATCATTGGGTTGCGTGTGTTCCCCCTATCATTGACCGGAGATGTTCTTGGGTTGTTCAATGAACTCTCTTACAACTCAATCTATACATGGGAGCAGTTGACAGAAGCGTCTTCAGCAAGATTCTTTCCAGTGTCCAAGAAGTTGAACAAGAAGGATAAACTTAACAACTTTGTAGCGTTACCAGGAGAGTCTGTGAGTAGTTCTTGGGATAGGTTCACTGCATTCATGAGGGTGTCCCGAATCACCGTATTGATGATGAGTCGCTGAAAGAGTACTTCTACGGAGGATAGGATGTTAATGGTAAGGCAGTGCTTGATACTATTGCGAGAGGTTCGTATGGTGAATGCACTTTGCACAAATTACAGAGAAAATGGAGAAGATATCTCGAAATAATAAAGCTTGGAGCACTAGAAAGTCAGACACTTGGAGGAGCACATTTGTCGTTCAAGCTACAAACAACCAGCCCGTATATGAGATTTGTGAGGAGATGGAAAAAATGAGAACTGAACTAGAGTTGGTGTTAAAGCATGTGACTGGAGGAGAGGAGAAGGTAAATGTTGTGAACTATTTGACTAAGACTCCACCACCGGCAGAGGATTATTATTTTGAAGAGGATGCTTACGCGTTGAATGAGCAGACGCGGGGTTTCGGACCAAACGCGCAAGGTTGCACAACGGAAAATTGGCGTCATGGTCAAGGAAACCAAGGTCGGATTTATGGCAACTACAACCGAGAGGGCCAATATGTCTGGGATGGGAACTTCAATCGCCACAACAACTACAACCGGAACAACAATGGCAACATAAATGATCGGGTTGGACCTTATGTTCCCCCTCAAATTCGGGAATCTAGTCCTAGGGAATCTGGAAGTAATATGTCACGTATTGAGGATATGATGCAGAAGATGATGAAGAGGTTTGATTCAATTGATGTGAATGTGAAGGAGATTAGAAATGACTTGTCTGGTATTGGTCAAAAATTTGATGCCCATGTAGTGTCAATCAAGCATCTTGAGCAGCAGATGACTCAGTTTTCAACTATAGTAAATCCGTGTAACCTGACACTCTTTCTAGCTACACCATCCAGAATCCGAAGAATGATGGGCATTCTATGGCAGTCACTACTCAAGGAGGTAAGCAAATCATTGATCCACCTATGCCGTCTGGGGTGGAAATTGAGAATAGTAAAGATGATGATGCGGCCGAGGTAAGTGGAGAGTCCGAGAATGCGACAGAGAAAGAAGTGGATGTAAATCAGAAAGTTGTCCCCATACCTAGACCTCCACCTCCCTTCACATAAAGGTTAGTGAAGAAGACTGAAGAAGGCAAATGTTGCAGCTCTATTAGCATGTTGAAGCAACTTTCAATCAATGTTCTGTTGATAGAAGCTTTGGAGCAAATGCCTGGGTATGAAAATTTATGAAGTACATGGTGACAAAGAAAAAGGAAGTGAGATTCGAAGATTCATGATAGATTTCAACATTGTAGTGCGATTGCTACAAGATCCCTTGTGCAGAAAAATGAAGATCATGGTTCCTTCACTATTCCATGTACTATCGGGTTGTTCAATTTTGCTAGGGCATTGTGTGATCTTGGTACTAGCATAAATCTGATGCTATTATCTATTTTCAAGAAATTGGGTCTGGGTGATCCAAAACAGACTGCGATGCAGTTTCTTATGGCCTTTAGAATTATGAAGAGGCCCATTGGTGTGCTCCATGATGTACTAATGAAATTGGAGTCGTTCATATTTCCAGCGGATTTTGTGATTCTTGATTGTGAGGTCAATTTTGAGACTCCCATCATTCTTGGGAGACCATTCCTTGCCACTGGTCGCACCTTAGCTGATATGGAAAAGGGGCAGATGAAGTTCAGACTGAAAAATGAAGAGGCAACTTTCAATATTTGTAGGTCTATGAAGAAGAGTAGTGAGCTCCAATCAGTATCTGCGATAACACACAGAGTTGAGAGTGGGTCTGAAGTACAGATTGAAGAAAGACTGGGTGTTGAGGCACTAGTAGCAGTTATGATAAGTTACTTGCCGCAGTTGATAGGTGCGAATATCGTTCGAAACCAAAGAAGCTGGAGTTAGACATGTAAAATCGTTAGTCCCCCCGTAAGACCATCGTTGAGGAAGCACCGAAATTGGAGCTTAAGGCTCTACCATCACATTTGAGGTACGTATTCTTGGAAAAAGATGAGACTCTACCGGTCATCATTGCGGCAAATTTAAATGGGCGACAAGTAGAGTGTTTGGATTTTGTATAGAAGCAAGCATTTTCAAACCCAAGCAATCACATGGCTCTCTACCCTCCTCATTGTTCGGGTGCATATTCGTTCTCTTAGACTCGACAAGCCAATTTATGTGGATCACACCATGACACAAATTGACCAACTGACACACAACATACATCTTCTAACTATCACCAAAGTACGAATTTTCCAACAATGTAACTAGTGCCCTTACTTCAAATAAAATCTCCTTTTCCTAAGAATGAATGACATTCATGGTATAAGGATTTATTCAACACTCACGCTCAGAAGTAATTTCAAATACAGTTAGTGCTCAATGCCATAGGCTTGCCCTTATTTTCACTGCTTAGATTCTCCAAAATAGACTCTAGGATCACTATAGGACTTTCTTGGCTTGTAACGTAGGCTCAGGGTCAGGTGTGGTACATTTGGGTACTAATTAGTGACTTTCTTCCCTCCTTGACATTACACTCGGCTTTCCCCCCTCTTTTTGCCCTATTTTTGTCATCCTATCATTTTACTTGCTTTCCCTTCATTTTCTTTAACCCCGAATGTGACTTCAAACTTTGTAGCTCTTTTTACTTTTACTTTTTTTTTATTTTTCTTTTATCTTTCAACAAGTCACATCCTTTCTTTTCACATCCTAACCTCTAGATTGAATTTTCTTAGCAGGACTAACGAGGCAAGTTCTAGCTTTGCACAAAAGCTGTTTAAACACTCAACGATTCTCACACACTCTTGGCACATCGTTCCATCATCAGGTTATTAGATTACCCAGTTCAACTTTCAGCTTAAGTCATGCTATCAAGTTGGTTCATGATTATGTCATACTCAGAGCCAGCACATTCTTCTAATCGTAGCCTATAACTTCTAGCATACATCCTAAAATCTGACGGGTATCAGTTTTCATAAACCATCATGCTTCATTCTATATCATGCTTCATTCTGTATCATGCTTCTACACATACAATCCTAAGACATGCCGGTTCAACAAAAATTAAACAGTCTCTTGGGGAAAAAGAACAGAGGCAAGAAAACCCCAAGAGAGGATTCATGAGTTGGGTTATTCAGATTTCACCCTATCACTCACAATCCATTTACCCTACCTCCAAAAAAAATAGATGCAGTTGTCCCCAATGCATACATAAACATTAAAAGTAAATGGAATGGGTGAAGCAAACCTATGGCGCAAAGAGCCGGCGAATTATCAACCAGAAGGGGGGTTCGGTTTCTCGGAACCTGCTGGACCAACAGTGGGGGCACCCTCAGTAGTGCTCTCTAACAATCTCTCTGCACCATTAGTGGTGCTCACCAGTCCCTCAAAACAGGCTGAACCTCTGCAACTGGGGCAGAGCTCGATGCCCCTGCTACTCTCTCACGCACCCGCTGCTAGCGCAACTCTTCGTCGATAATTAAAGCCCTCCTAGCCTCCTTCTCCTACCGACGTTGTCTCTTGTGAGCCTTCTCCTTCTCCGTGCGAAGAGAACGGTGCCGCTTGCCTTTGGCATGTGTCGGTGCAGGCGGTCCCACTGAATAGAGCATCTAGCACTGTATCATCAGCCAGTGCAGTAGGAGCAACTAGAGTCTCAACTGAAGGTGCAACAAGAATGGCATCAACGTCAGTCCGAAGACTGGCTACGTCAGCCTGCAAAGCAGATAGGTCTAAGGCCGGAGCTGATTGTCACGCCTCAAACCCCATTAAGACGGACAGGCACTCGATGCCCTAAAGGCCTGAGAGAACCCACATGTGACCTGTGCTTACTATGCATGTAACTATGAAAGTTTTGTGACAAGTTCGCCAGGGACACAACAATATGAACCGACATAAGTAGACTCCAAAACTTATATACAAGACTTGGCCATTGAGGCCACAACTTGTTAAGATGCAACTGAACCATATACATAAGTCTACAAAGCCTCTAAAAGATAGAAACCTTTTGAGTAGGTCGGGACATACCCCGCCTTACCCCTAGCTACGATACAATACCAAAATGAGTCTACTAAGGGCTCAGTAAAGCTCCGAAGCAACCTGGAGCTCACCAAAAGTAGCTGAGTGTCGTATGCTCCTACTGAGGAGGTCTACTAGCGAGAGTACCTGTGCCTGCAGCATGAAATGCAGCGTCCCCCGCGAGGGACGTCAGTACGAAAAGTGTACTGAATATGTAAGGCAACTACATATATAAAATAAGAGTTCAAATGAAACCAGGTATCAACGTATAACTCAGAATAGGAGGCTGCCTCTGTTAACTCTGGTGGGGTCATGTATGTTATATTCTTGTCTTTACCTTTATGTGTGTTATGATCTTTATAACGTATGTGATATAAGTGACCAGCTGATCAGTGGTAAAAGAGGATGACCCATGCTAGGCATTTTAACCCCTGGGATGCGGTCCTCAACATTGCACAAATCGGGATCGGCCCATGCTAGGCTTTTGCCCCTGAGCTGCCACCCTCCTATACCCATTGGGATCGGCCCATGCTAGGCTTTCGCCCCTGAGCTGCCACCCATAGTTATACAAATTGCTTCACTTAGATTCTTTAATCTTTGAGATTGTTGTTTTGGTGGTCACGATAATTTTTGAGATTTGGAAATACGGAACAGTAGTAGGAGACATGAAAATAATACTTTAGGACAGTAGCTACAATATAAGGAGCTACGTAACATTAATGCATTACTTGAGAGTTTGAATGACACAAATGACTTCAATTGACTATAGAGTACTGAACGTGTAACTAAGTAATTATGTACACTTAGGAGGGGGGGAATATTGTTAGCTATTTGGATATCGTACGTTGCCACTATGTTTCCTTTACTAGGAATAGAACTTAGGAAATTCACTTATTGACATTAATCGCAAGTATCAGATTTCATGCCAAGAAATATGGAATCGAATCGCCCTACATACCTTTTTTTTTTGACCAATACCACTGTCACAATTCAACCTCCCTTCTTGAATGCTAATCTACAATATAAGTCACAATTAAGCTAATGTTAGCAACTAATCAAGGCCCTAAAAACAGTAGCTAACACTTGACGGAAAGTAGGCCCATACAACCCTTGCACCAATGGTGAACCACCACACCCTTCTTCTATACATTAATACAACTTCATACATCCTTTTCCAAGATACCCAAACAGCCCCCAACAACAATATACATAAGGCAGCCACTATCAATCCCTAAAAATCTTTCAGCATAATAGGAGCATATTAACTCAAAGATTTATCACCATCCATTAGTTCTTGATAAATATATACAAAATTTTCCACCCCAAATCTGTATTTAAAGAGAGGAAAAAAATGGGCAGTAGTCTTACCTTAGTTTCTAGGAATTTATCCTCTAAAGTTGTACTCCAAGAACTGAAACTCTCCTTCAAACTTTTACTTGAAAATGGGGCAATATTCAAGGAACCAAGGTTTTCTAGGGCTGCTGATTGAAGCCAAGAGAGACCAAGAGAGAAACTTAAGAAATCTGAAAATTTTGCAAGTTAAAAATGAGGTAAAAGATCTGATCTTTATCCCTTTAAAAAGGAGGTGTAATGGCCGAATTTCTTGACTAATTTTGGCCATATATTGTCAAGTAGGTGACCCACCTACTTGGCCCCACCTACTTGGCCTTTTAACTTGGGCTTTTGGGAACTTCAACACTTGTTGGGCCCTAATCCGAATTATCCCTCTATTCATGTCAATTTGGGCCATAATTAATGCAAGTAAGTGGTAGTGCATTTGGCCCAATTACCACTTTACTACCTCTAGTTTAAATACTTCCGTTGGAGCTAACTTGCAGTACACATGCTGAAACGTGCAAGGTGTTACCTCACCTTGCGGGCTAGTTTAAACCAACACTAATCATATAAGAAGCACGGTCCCTCACCTATACTATAAGGCTATGTCAAGTATCACGTGAATAGAACCAGCATACGCATAATACAGGTTGTTACACTGATCTCTAGAGGACTCGCAATTCAAAGGTATCAAGACGCTTATTAACAGCCTGGACCTTTCGGTCCATCATCCCCTCCATCCTGTGCTCCATCCTAGCCTCAAACTCAGCTATCAACTTTTGCATCAACGGTTGGATGTGATGTAGTAGTGTGGCCATCTGCGCCTCTAACTTTTGTACTCTGGCTAAAGGGACAACAATAGCTCCTAACTTCGGTGTAGACCGGGAAGAGCTAGGAGCCCTACTAGCTGCCTGAGATGAGGAGCCCGAGACAGTGTCGGTGTGATCGGGGATGCTAAGGTCATCACCCTGTGCCTGCCCCACTGTGTGTGCAAGATCGACACCCCAAGGAGGTACCTCAACCTGAGGCTCTCTGCAAGGTGCTGCCACATTAGCCTCATCTCGAATAAGGCCGATGTCCAATGCCCCTGTAGGGTGGACTAACTTGTCGCAATGCCAGATCGGCACTCCAGAGTCCCTGCACAAATGAAAAATTAGACCGGGGAAGGGGTAGGTGGTGGAGGTCCTGAATGCCCTCTCGTGAATATCTGCTAGCAGCGTGCAGGCAAAGTCGATCTCCACACCTGCTACCAATGCTGCAACCATGACCGCTCTGTCCCAAGTGACCTGATTATCAGCTTTTGTAGCCGACACTCTGTTACGCACCAGTAACTAGAAGAACTTGGCCACAAAATTTAGTGCGGCCTTCCGGATGCCCAACCGTGGAGCGGCAACTCATTCCGCACGCGCGCTATCTGCAGCAATGTACCTGGCCAACCACAGTAGAACAGCCTCTCGCTGCTCACCATTCCTCTTGAAAGCACAACTCCGCACGATGTCCCACTTGTAGTCAAACTCAGATGTGTTGAGAGACCAAGAGTGACCTGTAGTAGGACCATATATAAAGCGTCTGATCGTGGCAGGGGATATGTCCAATGGGCACCCTTGAACCAAAGTGGAAGTGAGCGGGTCCTGTGCTAGTGGCTTTGACCGCTTGGAAATGGAACCGCGGAGAGTGGCAGCATAGGAAGCATAGAACTCCCGCACAATCTCCTCGATGTATGTCCCTGGGTATTGAGCCATCCAGTCACAGTTGTGAAGGTTCAACAGCCGGTGAATGTCTGGAACAGTATGAGGCTCCCTGTGAGGACTCTGCTCTCCTTTGTAATTAGTCGGACCATCATTTGTTTGTCGTTGACCATCTTAGCATCCCTATAAATCTGCCATTGACCCTCTACACACCACCTATTTAGGTCGCCTGCTACTGGAGTGGGGTGTTCATTCCGTGGTGTAGGTATGGACTCTGAGCTATTTGCCTCATCAGACGAGGCTGCGCGGTCATTCTCTCCAAACCCTGTGGATGATTTGGCATTGGACCCTGTAGCATGGGCAGACTCGAATCGTGAAGAGTGGGCAGACTCGGAGCCTGAAGCATGGGCAGACTCGGAGCCTGAAGCATGGGCAGACTTGGACCCGGACATAGACCCCACTGAGCTGGAAGAAGCCCCAGTTGGTGACCCGATCAGTGTATGCTCCTCATCAGACTGGGATACAGTCACTACGTCGGGGAGCACCTTCCGGGGGGTGCCTCCGGGTGCAGCGCGAGAAGTCCTAGGGTTGAGAGGCATATATGTTAGATCAGTGTCGACGTCTGTGTCCTCATAAATTAACCGGAAACTAGGGGCAACAGATTTGGACTTGCCCTTCTTTGAGTAGGTGACCATCTTCTTAGGTACCATTGTACCTGCGGGAGAGATATTAGTGCCAAACTAACCATACGCAACAAAAAATTTTTTCTAGGATTGGTAACGACGGAGGAGACCTACGGTCCGTAGACTGATCTACGGTCCGTGGATCTCTTCCGTGGATCANCCTCCGGGTGCAGCGCGAGAAGTCCTAGGGTTGAGAGGCATATATGTTAGATCAGTGTCGGCGTCTGTGTCCTCATCAATTAACCGGAAACTAGGGGCAACAGATTTGGACTTGCCCCTCTTTGAGTAGGTGACCATCTTCTTGGGTACCATTGTACCTGCGGGAGAGATATTAGTAGCAAACTAACCATACGCAGCAAAAAATTTTTTTTAGGATTGGTAACGACGGAGGAGACCTACGGCCCGTAGACTGATCTACGGTCCGTGGATCTCTTCCGTGGATCAGGGGACATGTCATATAGGTCGCAGACAGAAATCACGGAAGTGAAGAACGGTCCGTAGATGGACCTACGGACCGTAGTCCACCTCCGTGGTTTCACACTTGGTGAAATTTTTCATGTGCATCCATTTACGAACTCCATCTACGTTCCGTAGATGGATCTACGTTCCATAGACGGGGTATCGTGGATGCCATCTGTGCCAGGTATCATACATTTTTGCCCTTAGATTTCAACATTAACACAATCTCATCATGCATTTACAATATTATATTGTGCTAGTTCTTCATTCTTAAGATTCCGACCGATTATTATACCAAAAAATTTAGACTAGTTGTGGAACCCTAAGTCGAAACTAGCATATAATTTTTACGATCACATACAATAATGCTACACAATCACTATCTATTGTTCGAAGGGCATTGTAATTTTCAAGTTTATCATGTAATTTCATCTAACAATTACCCAAGGTCAAGATTCAACTCCCGACTTTCTACATTCAATCTATGAATCAAAATTCAAAGTGAAGGGAAAGTCTATTACCTTACAAGGAAAAAGGAGTGGGGTGATTGCGTGATGATACTAAGCGTAGCAAGACCAAGGAGTCACCTCTTCGTAATTGACCAAACACCGAACCCTTTTTGTTAGATTATGGGATGGGTCGTATTTGAAATGGAAGGGAAATTGGGGAATTATGGAAGGAATGATATTATGGAGGAGTTATGGAGTAATTTAGGGAGGTTAGGGAATGTTAGAAACGGTTTTGGGAGTAATGGAGGGAACGGAAATGGTTTAAAACAATTAGGGGTTTTTAAATGGGGGGATCCGGGTCGGGTCAGATATCTTGAGGTATGGACTCACGAGACCCCGTCTACGGTCCGTGAGTCGATCTACAATCCGTAGATCAGAACCGTAGATCACTCATACACTTGGAAATTTAGAAACTTACCTGGGATCTACGGGCACCATTTACGATCCGTTGCTGAATCGACGGACCGTTGATTGTGTTCGTAGACTTCTGCACCAGACCATTTTCTGCAGAATTTTTGTGGTGTACCTGCACATGTAGCAACCAATAGGCCATTCTTTTTACATTTTCTGGACACTTTTTAGACACGGACCCTATTCTAATTCTAGCTAACACCAGGACAAAAATAAAATTTGATACATGGAATAAATCGAACAGTGCAAACTACTAAAAAAAATATATCGTATCATTGGCTAGATTGTACATCTTGGGTTGCCTCCCAAGAAGCACTTGATTTAACGTCGCAGCACGACGTAGGCCTTTTGATTACTCAGACTTCATCAAGATTGTAGGCCTCAATTACTTCTTGCACGGTTTCAGCATTTCCCAAATAGATCTTGATCCTTTGCCCGTTTACCATGAACCTTGTTCCATCCTCTTTTTCCAGCTCAAATGCCCCGTAGGGGAACAATTTTGTGAGCAAAAATGGTCCGGTCCATTTGGACTTGAGTTTACCTGGAAACAAGCGCAACCTAGAGTTGAATAAAAGCACAAGATCACCAACCACAAATTCGTGCTTTTCAATTCTTTGATCACGATACCTCATCATCTTATCTTTGTACAAGGCTAAACTTTCATAATCTTTTAGGCGAAACTCATCAAGTGCAACATCCATTCTTTGATTAGATGTGGCGCCCCAATCCAAATTTAATTTCTTCATTGCCCACATCGCCTTATGCTCTAGTTCTACTGGTAAATGACAAGACTTCCCATATAAAAGTTGGTAGGGAGACATACCTATGGGGGTCTTGTATGCAGTGCGGTATGCCCATAGGGCATCTTCAAGCTTCTTTGACCAATCCGTTCTATTGGCATTCACAGTCTTCGCCAATATCTGTTTGATCTCTCTGTTGGATACTTCAACTTGACCATTAGTCTGTGGATGGTAAGGGGTGGCTACATTGTGGTGGACACCATATCTCTCAAGTAGTACCTTGAACAACTTATTGCAAAAGTGAGAACCTCCATCGCTAATAATAGCCCTCGGTGTACCAAATCTGGAGAAGATGTTCTTTTTCTAGAAATCGGTGACACTTTTACCTTCATTGTNTATTGCAAAAGTGAGAACCTCCATCGCTAATAATAGCCCTCGGTGTACCAAATCTGGAGAAGATGTTCTTTTTCTAGAAACCGGTGACACTTTTACCTTCATTGTTGGAGAGCGCAACTGCTTCCACCCACTTCGATACATAGTCAACCGCAACAAGAATATACTTCATCCCATATGAACTCACGAATGGAGCCATGAAATCAATGCCCTATACATCAAACAACTCTATCACCAATATAGGATTCATAGGGAGCTCTTGCCTCTTTGAAATCACTCCTTCTCTTTGGCAACGATCACAAGACTTGGCGAAATCATGAGCATCTTGGTGAATGGTAGGCCAGTAGTATCCACATTGCAAAATCTTATGTGCAGTGCGAATACCACTATGATGCCCACCAACAGGCGATGAATGGAAGGCTTCAAGTACACTCAACATCTCAACCTCGGGCACGCAGCTACGAACAATCCCATCAGCACAACTATGATACAAATAAGGTTCATCCCAAAAGAATTTTTTCACATCATGCATAAACTTTTTCTTTTGGTGAAAAGACAAATCGAGGGGCATAATATCGCTTACCAAATAATTAGCAATGTCTGCGAACCAAGGAACCAGATCATGAGAAGCAACCAATACCTGCTCATCTGGAGAAGCATCATTAATTTCGGCCCTATCTCCAAGCTTTAGCATAGCCTCTTCTTCTAATCTGGACAAGTGATCAGCAACTTGATTTTCAGTTCCCTTTCTATCTTTTACCACAAAATCAAACTCTTGCAGCAACAGTACCCATCTAATCAATCTTGGTTTTGCATCTTTTTTCGCCATCAAATACCTCAATGCAGAGTGCTCAGTATGCACTATGACCTTGGTACGAAGCAAGTAGGAACGAAATTTCTCGAATGCAAAAACCACCGCAAGGAGTTCTTGTTCGGTCACAGTATAATTCTTCTGGGCCACATTTAGATCTTTGCTAGCATAGTAAATAGGGTGAAGAATTTTCTCTCACCTTTGACACAATGCTACACTAAGTACCATTCCACTCGCATCTCACATTACCTCAAACGGTTGTCCCCAATCCGGTGAAATAATAATAGGTGTTGTAACCAACTTCTCCTTCAACTCTCCAAATGCTCTAAGACAAGCATCATCAAAATAGAACTTACTCTCCTTCTCGAGCAGTTTGCACAAATGATGTGCAATTTTTGAGAAATCTTTGATAAATCTCCTATAAAAACCTGCATGTCCATGAAAACTTCTAACACCTTTTATTGAAATGGGTCACGGAAGTTTTTCTATCACCTCAAGTTTAGCTTTATCAACCTCAATACCTTTCTCTGAAATTCGATGTCCCAACACTGTACCTTTTTTAACCTTGAAGTGACACTTCTCCCAATTAAGCACCAAGTTGCAGTCTTCACACCGTTTAAGCACCTCGGCCAAATGATCTAGACACCGATCAAAAGAGTCACCTACGACTGAAAAATCATCCATGAACACTTCAATAGTGTCCTCCACCATATCTGAAAATATCGACATTATACACCGCTGGAAGGTAGCTGGGGCATTGCATAACCCAAATGGCATCCGTTTGAAAGCAAAAGTCCCATATGGGCAAGTGAAGGTGGTCTTCTCTTGGTCTTATGGAGCTATAGAGATTTGATTGTAGCCCGAATACCCATCAAGAAAACAATACCAACCCTTTCCTGCTAGTCTATCCAACATCTGGTCCATGAATGGCATAGGAAAGTGGTTCTTTTCTGTCCACGCATTCAACTTCCGGTAATCCATATAAACTATCTATCCAGTAACAGGCCTTATTGGAATAAGCTCATTTCTTTCATTTGGAACCACAGTCCTACCACATTTTTTAGGCACACACTGGGCATATGATCTGGCATGAGTTGGATTTTGTGAGAGCAAATACCGGGAGGAATCCCAATGATATCCGCTATAGTCCACCCAATAGCTCGCTTGAACCTTTTCAACACAGTCACCAAGCACTCTACTTGTCCTGCATTCAAATCTGCCGCAATGATGACCGACAAAGTATTCCCTTTGCCCAAGTATACATATCTCAAATGCGGTGGTAGAGCCTTAAGCTCCAATTTCGGTGCCTTCACAACAGATGGTCTTGCAGGTGGGGACTCGCGATTCTTCATGTCTAATTCATAGTTCTTTCGTTTGGGCCGGTAGTCACACCTATCGAGTGCGGCTACCAACTCATCATACTCTTCAATGCCATCACTATTGAAGTTCATAATAACTGCTGCTAGTGCCTCAACACCTAGTCGCTCCTCAATTTGCACTTTTGTCCCAGTCTCCACTCTGTAAGTTATGGCAGATACTGTTTGGTGCTCACCACTCTGCTTCATGGACCTACAGATATTGAAAGTTGCTTCTTCATTATTCAGTCTAAATTTCATCTGTCCCTTTTCCATATCAACCAACGCACGAGCTGTGGCAAGAAATGGTCTCCCAAGGATGATGGGAACCTCAAAATCAACCTCACAGTCAAGAATCACAAAATCTGCCGAAAAATAAAAGACTCCACTTTTACTAGCACATCATGGAGTACACCAATGGGCCTTTTCACAGTTCGATCGGCCATTAGTAACCGTATTTCAGTGGGCTTTGGGTCCCCTAAACCCAACTTCTTGTAAATAGACAAGGGCATGAGGTTGATGCTAGCACCAAGATCACACAATGCCTTAGCAAAGTGTAACAACCCTATAGTACATGGGATCGTGAAAGCACCAGGGTCTTCCTTCTTAACCCGATCGTTTCTGTTGCCATAGTTGTTACTGTTGTAGTTGTTGTCGCGATTGAAGTTCCCATCCCGGACATAGTGACCTTCTCAGTTGTAATTTCCATAGTTCCGACCTTGGTTTCCTTGACCTTGGCGCCAATTTTTCGTGTTGGATCCTTGGGTATTTGGTCGGAAACCCCCCGTCTGATCATTCACAGCATAAGCATCTTCTTCATAGTAACACTCTTCCACTGGTGGTGGAGTTCTAGTTAAATAATTCACAGCATTTACCTTTTCTGGTCCTCCGCTCACATGCTTCAATACCAACCCCAACTCGGTCGTCATCTGGGCAATCTTTTCACGAATGTCATCTGCAGAGTTGTTATTTGTACTATGAACGGCAAATGTGTTTCTCCCAGTATCTAACCTCCGAGTGCTCCATGCTTTATTGTTGCGAGATATCCTCTCCAGTTTTTCAGCAATCTGTGCATAAGTACAATCACCATATGAACCTTCGGCAATAGTGTCCAGTACTGCTTTATTGTTATCATCTTGCCCTCGATAGAAATACTCCTTCAGTGACTCATCATCAATACGGTGGTTTGGGACACTTCTGATGAAGGCAGTGAATCTGTCCCACGAGCTACTCACAGATTCTCCAGGTAATGCCACAAAATTGTTGACCCTATCTTTGTGATTGAGCTTCTTAGACACTGGATAGTACTTTGCTTTAAACACCTATGCCAGTTGGTCCCATGTGAATATTGAGTTATACGGAAGCTCAGTGAACCATACTACAGCATTGCCTGTCAGTGACAGAGGGAACACTCGTAATCCAATGACATTCATATCCAAGTTTGGTCTACCTACAGAACTTTTGCAAACCACTCTTAGCTTGGCCAAGTGAGCATGTGGATCCTCCGATGGCGATCCTAAAAATAAGCCTCTTGCTGTAAGCATCTGCATCAAACTACTAGTCACCACAAATGTATACCCTGGAGGTAGAGGAGGTAGGACAATGGGTCCATCAGAGTCTGCTATATCGATGTTGCCCCGATAGTTGTCATGTTGTTGTGGGCCTGGTGGACCATGCACTCTCACTGCATCTCCCAATTGATTTTCAGCTAGACCCTGATTTTGCCCACCAACTACTCTTGGCTGTTGTAACTCAACTGCTTCATCTAGATTTCCTCCGATAGGATTAACTGGAAGTCCTTGATTGTTCATCCTTCGCAAAGTTCTGTTCAACTCTGGATCGTATGGAGTAAGTGGTTCGCCTAGGCTCCGTGTACTTGGCATACACTAGAGTTGAAACCTGAGAGAGTCAAAAACAAAGGGAAAAAGTAAAATTAGGAAATATTTGACTAACGTTCAATAATGTAGTTAAAAATAAAACTAAAAGTCAAATTCCCCGACAGCGGCGCCAAAATTTGATATGCTCAAATTACACCTCCCTAAAGAAGTATAAGCGATCGTTATTAAGTAAAGAACCCAACTTGTAAGTTGGGGTCGATCCCACGAGAAAAATGTTTAGACTTTACTTTAACCAACAGTTATATTCTATTAGCAAAAATACTTCCAGAAACAAGAAATAAAAAGGGGGGATTTGTGAAATAAATTGTAAGAATTCAGTAAGTAATCAATAATCAAAAGTCAATTTCGGTTGTTATCAAGATGAGAAAATTAACTAGGGTAAACGTGTTCCCCATAAGCTAATAACGAAGTAATCCTAGTAATCGCAATCCTTTCCTAGTGATAACATGCAAAGTGATAAGTTAGGTATCTCTAAATCCTTGATCCGACATCTAGAGAATTTCACCCCACACCTTGATCCGGCTACGTATGTATAATTTACTAACCCTTACCTTTACCTCATATTAGACATCATAATCGATGTTTGTCTTAGTTATTACTTCGCACCAATCGACACTAGCCTATTAGATAGTATCACACTAAATCTATATTGATAATTTTTTTCTTGTTGATTACCTCCTTGATCCGGCAAGTAACAACAAGGCGAGTTCTAACACGTGCACTCGTGAAAAAAACTTTTAAACGAAAGAATTATCAATGCATGCTAAACACTATTCAAGAATTACTTATTACTATTCATACTTTATTAATCGCTCATGATTTCCTCAACCCTAGTTGTGGATTTAGTTACCCATATTCCAAGAACACAATTCATAATATTAGATGAATAAATCATGAACTTACATAACGAGAATAAGAAACCCAGAATTTCAACTTGAATTATAAAGCCAAAATCTTCAACACGAATGTAGGAAATCAATAATTGCTAGGGTTGCAACCTAATCTCCAAAGTCACAAAGTAAAAAATAGAATTATAATGTCCAACCCCCAAAAATGAGGTTTACATGTCCTATTTATAGAAAACAAATCCTAACTTAAAAGGGAAACAAATTAAGGAATGTTTGTTCAGGTACGCATCTTCAATCCACGAGACTGACTTACGGACCGTTGATGAATCTACGGTCCGTAAGTCCCTTCCGTCAGCCAGGACTTAGAAAATATTTCCGCTTCCAAAAAATCAACTTCTCTGAAGCAAACGACGGACTAGTAGTACTGATCGCAGATCGATCTACGGTCCATCAATCCCCCTCTGTAGCTCCATACTTAGCATCTTCAAAAATCAGGTACTGGAACCCTCGCAGTATCATTCTACGGATCAACAGTACGGTCCGTAGATCAATCTGCGGACCGTCAATGGACCCCGTGGTTCCACACTTGGTCAGGTTTCCCTAATTTGTCCTCAATACCATGCCTACTGATCTACGGTCATCACTTACGGACCGTGGATGGACCTACGGTCCATAGATCACCTCCGTGAATGCCCTGTTTCTACATTTCTTTCATCTATCTCTACACTTCCGCGCCTGAACATCTTTCCTGCAAAACATGATAAAAACACATAAAAATGAATATAAAAAGGCTATAGACACACACAACTTGTAAGTGAAATGTATTAGAAATACCCTAAACTCACGGTATATCATGTATGAGTGTTGAAAGATCCTTGTACTGAAAATCAAATTCATTGTGTGAAAAAGGGATTTTGTTTGAAGTAAGGGTACTAGGTACATTGTCATAAAGTTGGTACCTTTGTGATAGTAAAACAATGTATGTTTTGTGTTGGTTGGTCGAACGTTGACATGTTTGGATTCGCAAAAGTTAGGTTGTTGAGTCTGAGAGAAAAGATTTGCACTTGAGAAGAGAGTCGGGGTAAAGAGCCATGTGATTGCTTGTGCTTGAATTGCTTGCTTCTATACAAAGTGTTGTTTAGAGTTTTAGTGCATTGCTTGAGGACAAACAACGAATTTGAGTTTAGGGTGTTGATATACCGTGAGTTTACAATATTTTTAATACATTTCAGTTAAGAGTTGTGTTTGTCTAGGGCCATTTTGTATTGGTTTTTATGTATTTTTCTCATGTTTGCAGGAAATATGTTTAGACGTGGAAACTGAGAGACGCAGGTAAAGGATGTGCAGAAAAGGGCATCTACTGAGGTGATCCACGAAGCGTAGGTCCATTCACTCTCCGTATATGGGTGTGATAGACGGGCAGGCAAGGCTTGAAGGAAAATCAAGGAATTCTTGTCCATGTTTGGAAGCACGGTTGCAAGCGTAGGTCCATTCACGCTCCGTAGATGGGTTTCACAGATGGGCAGGCAAGGCTTGAAGGAAAATCAAGGAATTCTTGACCAAGTTTGGAAGCACGGTTGCAATCGACTGACAGTAGATTGATCAGCGGACTGTACTGCTAATCCGTCAAATGATTCAGAGAAGGAGGATCCATGTACAGTAGATCAATCCACGGTCCATATTGGTGCTCTGTCATTTGGTTCAGGGATCTGAATATTTTGAAGCTAGAAATTTGCCCAAGTCCTGAGTGACGGAAGGGACCTACGGACCGTATATCAATCCATGGTGCGTAGGTCAGTATCGTCGATCAAAACCACGTCCTAAAACATTATTTCTTTATTTCGCTTCCTTTTTAGTTAGGACTTATTTTTCTATATATAGGGCATGTAAACCTCATTTTTGGGGGTTAGACTTCATTACTTTTATTCTCGTTTTTGGCTTTGGAGATTAACTTGCAACTCTAGCAATTCTTAATTTCCTAAGCACGTTTGGGTGATTTTTACTTTGAAATTGAAATTGAAATTCTGGGATTATTATACTCTAGTACGTAAGTTCATGATTTATTCTTTAAACATTATGAATTGTTTTCTTGCTAACATGGGTAACTAAATCAACAACAAGGGTTGTGGGAACCATGAGCGATTAACGAAGTATGAATAGTAACTAAGTAATTCCCGAATAGTGTTTTGCATGCATTGATAATTCTTTCATCTAGAAGTCTTTATAACAGTGCGCAACGTTATAACTCACCTTATTGATACTTGCCGGACCAAAGGGGTAGTTAATAAGAAAAGAATTATCAACATAGATTTAGTGTGATACTATCTAATAGAATTAATGTCGATTGGTGCGAGGGTGAAAACTAAGCCATACATCGATGTGACATCTAATATGAGGTAATGCTAACGGTTAGTAAATTATAAACACGTAGCCAGACAAAGGTGCGGGGTGAAATTCTGTAGATGTCGGACCATGGATTTAGACATACATAACTTATCGCTCTGCATGTAATACACTAGGAAGGGATCGCTATTAGTAAGTTTACGGAGTTTTGAGCTTATGTGGAACACATACGCCCTAGTTTCCTTCTCAATTTGATAACAACAAAAGTCTGAATCTTTCTTACTAATTACTTTCATAATTTCCAAAATTTGTTAAACAACCCCCCCCCCCTTTTTACTTATTAGACTTGGAAATACATTGGCTAAACGAATATAATCACTATTGAACTTAATTCTAAACCACATTCCTCGTGGGATCGACCCCAACCTACAAGTTGGGTTCTTTAGGTGATAACGATCGCTTATGCTTCTGAAAAGAGGTGTAATTTGAGCATATCAAATTTTACACCCTAACCCCTTTAGATCTCACTCCTCTTTCTCAAGATGTTTTGTTAAGCCTTGATAGGAGTAAGAGAGCTGAATCCATGAAGAAGCTTCATGAAAAGGTGTGGTTGCACTTAGAGAAAAAGAACCAAGAAGTAGTCAAAAGGGCTAACAAGGGCAGTAAGAGGATTTTATTTGAACCGGGTGGGTGATTGGGTGTGGGTACACTTTTGGAATGAGCAATTCCCATGGATATTTT
The DNA here is from genome assembly GCF_019186545.1 of Solanum stenotomum. Lineage (NCBI taxonomy): Eukaryota > Viridiplantae > Streptophyta > Magnoliopsida > Solanales > Solanaceae > Solanum > Solanum stenotomum. The sequence continues at coordinate 16,050,264 of NC_064291.1, read as the reverse complement.
CCATTTCTTAAGAGGCTCAACGACAACGCCGAGAAGGTTTCCCTTACTCTGGAGTATGAAGTGCACAACACTTTTAATGTGTGCGACCTGTCACCTTTCCCAACTGTTGATGATGATGATCCGACAAATTTGAGGACAATTTCTTTTCAAGAAGGAGAGAATGATGCAATACAGATTACATCAAGGGCATTCACTAGAATCCAAGCTCAATACCTTCAAAGGATACAAGGGTTATTCATGTAGATGGAGATAATCGAGATGGTATTGATGACAAGCAAGAGATTTCATACCTTGAAGATCGCATGGGGAGATACTTTTAGTGATCAGGAACCACTTGGCACATCGCCCAAGGGTTAAGGCGATGGCCCCACCTCGCTTAATATTCAAGAACGTGGCTAGAACTAAACACCATGCATGGATACTTGCCGACCAGTCGGTGTATCGCCCAAGACAGTAGACGAGCCCGACAAGGCTCGCCCTTTGTCACTTCAGGTTACTTTTGGGCCCTTTTATCCTAAAACAATAAATAGCTAGTTTGGGTTCATTTTAGACTTAGATTATTTTGAATGTTGAAAACTTAAACTCAAGTATTGAGTGTTGAGACCTTGGCTGTGATTTTTTTTCCATTTGTTAGAAATGTTGGTTACTTGGGATGTCGATTCCGTTGAGCTCATCGTAAGAGTTAGGTGCTTCTTGTAGGATTAACGGATCAAGGTCTTTGGGTTTTATATACCCTTTGGTTTCTTTTTGTTTACTCTTTTTGTGTCTATCTACCTATCTTTACTTTCCGTCTTTTATTTCGCATTTTAGTGAGATTCCCTTATAGGAATTACACCTTAGTCTATTCACTCTCTCAAGCTGAATATATGGGACTGAGTTTAGGATTCACTCTCTCGAGCTGAACCCATGTCAACCCAATACCCACTGACCATCACTCAATAACCTTGGTTTTAAATCCTCACTCTCTCAAACAAGCCGAAAACACAAAGGTAGAACTGCATTTGCAACTACAATTCTTAAATTAAATGACAATTACTGAGTAAACTCACTTCTAAACAACATTTAAACTAATAATTAGCAATACCCATAAACTAAATCCATAATCACATAATCACATCACATGAATTGGGGTTTCGGCTAGACATCATAAAAATATAAAAATCGTTACCAAATTGTGTTTGCATAAACTTGGTAAGATTAATTTCGTTCTTACAATGCTCCAAGTTGAAGAATCTCAATGACCCACTTCCCATTACTCAAAACTGAAAAACTTCAATTCTGGAAAGCTTAGAAAAAACTAGTCTCAATACTCAGAATTTAATAATAAGTCTGATAATTCATAAACTGAAAAAAATATGATAAAATCTGATACCAAAAGTAATGTTTGAAAATGTATTTATAGTCGCCAAAAATATGCGCTGAATAACCATTGGGCGCAGTAAATCGGGCTCGACGATCCGCCCTTTGATCAGTTCCATCGCCTTTCTACTTTGGCCTTCAGCATCCTCAAGTTTAGTAACTTTGGGTGATCCAACATTGCATCGTGCAACCACTCGCCGACTACTCTTTTCTCTTGCCAACTTGGTTTACTCCTTTAGGGCTTGGCACACTAGAACTTTAGGCGGACAAATAGCCATTCGGCGAATCGCCAAGTCTCACCGGGCTGTCTTTTCTTCGTTCTTTCAGTTCGCTTCGTTCCTTTTTGCAAATTAGTGTTAATGCTTTGTTTCTCAGTCCATATACCTACAAATCAAGGGTTTTTCATCAGTTATTGGCACAAAATAAGCATTTGAGGACACTAAATCATTGTAAATAAAGCCCTAAATGAGTCCAATTCTCGGACTCATCAAAACTATAGGAAGATGTTCTAGAAACACTTCTGGGTACTCATTGACTACTAGAAGTTACTCAACAGTTGGGGTTTCAGAGTTTGAATCCTTAACCTGAACTAGATGATAGAGATAACCCTTAGAGATCATCTTTATGGCCTGAAGGTAAGAAATGTATCGACCCATACGTGCTAATCTACTACCCTTCAATTCTAAGATAGGTTTGTCTTGAAACTGAAAACAAATGATCCTAGTTCTACAATTGACTAATGAATAACAATAATGTAACCAATCCATGCCTAGAATGATATCAAAATTTACCATTTATAACTTTACAAGATATATTGAGGTGACTTTCTGAGAGACTGTGACAAGGCAATTTTTGTCTGCATGTCTACCTATAATTGGGTCACCGATTGGAGTAGAGACTGAGAAGGGTTCTGAGAGAGTTTCTAGACTTACATTGAAGTTGACTTCTATATAAGGAGTTACAAAGGAAAGATTAGCCTCTGCATCGTGTAACTTTGGGCGATCCAACACTGCATTGCGGAACCAGTAGGCGACTCACTGACTGCTCCTTTCTTTCGCCAACTTGGTTTCTCCTTCAAGGCTTGGCACATTGGAACTGTACGCGGTCAAATAGCCATTCGGTGAATCGCCAAGCGGATTTGGCGATCACCAGGCTCTCTTTTATTCGCTCTTTCAGTTCTCTTCGTTCCTTAGTCCATATACATGGGAATCAAGGGTTTTTCATCAGTTATTGGCACAAGATAAGCAATTGAGGACACTAAACCATTACAAATAAAGCCCTAAATGAGTCCAAATATCGGACTTATCAACACCCCAACTTAAACTTTTGATTGTCCTCAAGTAAAACTCAAGTACAACTGTTCAAAAAGGATGTCTCAAACGGTGCTATACAACACTCAATCATGAATGCACACAACAAGACTCAACTTACTCATGCAAGGATCAATTGTGGACTCAAAGGTTCAAGTTGTGACTCACCATTACCAAAGATTCTCAAGTGCACAATACTTGCTTCAAATGCAAGTTCAAGCTCAACAAAGGTACTCAAATGCCCTCACACAAAGAATGATTTCATATTCAGAGAATACTCTTCAACAATTTAAAGCTCTAGAATCACATACAACTCTCACACTCACAAAGATGATTACATGCTTGACTTCACCCATAGGTTTGCCCTTATTTTCTAACCAACAATTGTTTCAGCTCACTCAAGATCAAAAAGGTGTTTTCAAGGATTGTAACGGGGTTGAGTGTGAAAGTATGGTCATTTAGGCTCAATGGCTGCTTTCCTCATGAATTGTGATATGAACAAAACTTTCTTACTTTTTTTTCATCATTCTCATTCATGCTCAAAACTGACCCTATTATTAATTTTCCATGGAACTTTGGACACCCCATTTCTTTTGAATCTTTCACACTTTGTTTCTCAACTTTTTTCTTTCGTTTTTTTTTATTCTTCATTTCTCTTTCTTTTGTATGGAGGGGTTTCATCATTCTCAAAACCATGGATCAAGGGAGACCTCTTTGCACTTCTTGATATGCCTTCTCTTTTCACCACACCCCAACTTAGTCTTTTTGTCCTTAGTTGGCTATTCAAACAAACCACATTTCATAAGGATTATAGGTGAATGGATAAAGAGAGGGTTACAATTGTATCATGTTTCTTCCAAGAAAAGGCTAATGCTCAAAGGATGTTCAAGCAAAGTTCACATACTCACAAGGTTGGCTAAAAGACGTATAAAGTCAAATTGTTTCAATCTTTAAAATTGTTGCCTACGATCATTTCAAGAGCTTGCATCACTTAGTCAATCGGACAAACGGGGCAAATGCTAGGTGTCATCACACATGGTTAACGGTAAGTTCATCACACAAGGCATTGGCACCAATATCAAACAAGACTCCACACATTTGGTAGTGTGCAATGTTCATCCCAAGAGCCTCTATTTGATAACCGGCTAGTCACAACGAGATTCAAAAAGTTCACATATTTCTATGCAACTTCACATGGCCTCATCGTAGCCGCACATTCATTTTTTTAAAATTAAGAGCACTATTTAAGTCATTAGTATTGATCAAGACCAATACTCAAATTTGCACAAGAACAATCATAGTCACATAAAACCAAGAGGCGGCACACAAATTTTCAAAAGGGTCAAAAAACTATTTCCAATTAAACAAGGAGCCACAAGCTCAAACATCCACAAAATAGTGTCAAAACACAATTTACATCACAAAACCTAATGTATAAACAAAACAATAATCACAAGAGGTAGGTATGGAAATACCTCACCCCACCAAAAAGAAAAAGCAATTTGTCCTCAAATGCAATAAAAACATCCAAAAATCAATAAAATTGACAGAGAGGGAGATAAAGAGGGGTCCTATCTAAAAAGTTGCTCCGTCTGTCGAGGCATCAGTGCCCGGTGTACCCTCAGCAGTACCAGCTCCACTGGACCCAACCATGGTGGTGTCTCTTAAGGAGGTCTGGCGAGCAGTCTCAAACATCACATCCTCAAAATTGACGAGATCATCATACACATCAATATCTCACTACCCAAGCTGCTACTCATCTATCTCCGCCTCTGATGCATCAGCTGCCACATCCATATGTACGTCTCCAGTGGTAGTCTGAGGGATCTCAGAAGTAGCTGGAGCATCCTCTTTCTCAGCTTCCTAAAGTAAACTGGTGAAGTCTGTAGACTTTAGACAATCTACATCCTTCCTCGGCTCTCAAAGTCCTAACCTCTGAAGAATCCCCCTTTCAACGCTCACAATTCGCGACTCTGGCTATCAAATCATTAGTAAAAGTTCATAGGGGTGTTAGTGCAGCAAGGATGCCACTCTCGATCATCCATGGGACTTCAGCCTCTAATCGGGTAGCCCTCACATCAGCCGAATGGTCTAGGTGCCCCATCTTTAGGATCATAGCCTGAGTAATCCTGGCGGACTTGGAAGAGGCAAAAATACCAGGATCCTGGGAGGAAGAAGTGGGAGCAAGTGTACCTGAAGGCCCATAGTTCGGAGTAGGCAAAAATGCCTTTGCAGGTATCATCTCTAAATCAATCTCCGTGGATGTGTCCACTGGAGCCGCTCTCCTCCTGTCTGCCTCCTCCCGAGTGTACTCGACCAATATACGCCGAATGTCAGTGGGAGATGAAGGAGTGACCTCAATATCTTTCATCACACACCGAGGAACTCATGCACGACGACACAACTGTGTAATCAAAACTGGGAATGGAAGGGATGTCTGATGTTGTTTGGCCCTCATGGCTATCTCCTGCTCAATAATCAATCCCAAGTTGAGTCGCTTCTTTTCTATGATCAATCCCAAACAGGCTGCCTTTGCATGGAAAAAATGGATTCATTCTGAGAAGGCATAATCGAGTTGCTGATGAACCCGAACCAGTATCGTTCAACAATATTCATATCCTTCTTCTCTATCTGGACTTCCCCCTCAATCCACCTCGGGGTGGTATCAGAAATAAGGTGGGAAAGCTAGCCTTTTAGGTCATCCATGGACTGAGTTGTCGCCAGGCCCTCATATTCATGCTCGAACTTTAGGTGGGAGTAGCTATTGGGTGAATTGCCAAGTGGACTTGGCAATCACCAGGCTCTTTGTTCTTCGTTCTTTCAGTTTGCTTTGTTCCTTTTTGAAAATTAGTTTCAATGCTTTGTTCCTCAGTCTATATACCTGGAAATTAAAGGTTTTTCATTAGTTATTGGCAGAAAATAAGCATTTGAGGACACTAAATATTTGTAAATAAAGACCTAAATGAGTCCAAATCTCGAGTTGATCAGAACTATAGGAAGATCTTCTTGAAACACTTCTAGGAACTCATTAACTAGTAGAACATACTCAAGAGTTGGGGTTTCGGTGCTTGAATCCTTAACCTGAACTAGATGATAGAGATAACCCTTAGAGATCATGTTTCTAGCCTGAAGGTAGGAATTGAATCGACCCATAGGCGCTAATCAACTAACCTTCAATTCTAAGAATGGTTTATCTTGAAACTGAAAACGAATGATCCTAGTTCTACAAGTGACTAAGGCACAACAAGAATGTAACTAATCCATGCCTAGAATGATATCAAAATCTACCATTTCTAACTCTACAAGATCTACTGAGGTGACTTTCTGAGCTACTGTGACAGGGCAATTTTTGTATACTCGTCTACCTATAACTGGGTAACCAACTGGAGTAGAGACTGAAAAGGGTTCTAAGAGAGTTTCTGGACTAACATTGAAGTTGACTTCTATATAAGAGTTTACAAAGGAAATAGTAGCCTCTGGATCTAACAATGCATAAGCTTCTAAGTCAAATACTCGTAACGTACCATTGACTACATCAAAAGAATCTTCTTCATCCTGGCGAGCCTGGAGAGCATACAACCTATTTTGGCACTAACCGCCACTTGTACCATATGAGTTATCCTGCTAAATTGGGTGACCTGATGGTGCTGCTGAAGTTGTGGACTAAGCTCTACCATTGTTACCTCCTTGACCATATTTAGAAGGACAATCTTTCAACCTGTGACAAGACTAACAACACCCAAAGCATCCTTCATTTCCTGCAGGACACATGTCCGGATAGTTCTTACAACATTTTGGAAAGGTTGGATAGGTTCTGGTACTTGAAGTACTCTCATGCAACTTAGAGCGTAATGCCCTACCTTTCTGATAATTTTGGAACTTGGAGGATGGAACACTAGCTGATGAAGGGGCTGGAGCTGAAGACTTTTTCTAAAACTACGAGCCATTTCCACCACCTGATTTCTGTTGAGAATACTCATAGGTTTCTGATCTAGCCTAATCCCTAAGCTTATCTCCCTCAACCTGATGAGCATGAGTCATGAGCCTAGAGATGTTCATCTTTTCATGAAACATTGCATTTCTACACTATGTTTTCACTATATCGGATACCCCATACAAAAACTTAATTATTTGAGCCCTGGAATCGGCATCCATGTGAGCATACCTAGAGAGTTGGGTGAACTTGAGTCCATACTCTTGGACTATCATACTACACTGCCTTAAATTCATGAACTCTTATGCTTTTGCCTCTCTTAACTCCCTCCGAAAGAACCTGTCCAGAAAAGATTCACTAAAGCATTCTCAAGTGATAAGAGCCACATTTTTAAGCTGGTAGGATGCGAACTTGACCCTATCATTACATGTCACCTGCATCACTGCAATAATCTTCTTGACCTCATCTATGAAGTTTTGGGGATCCTCACAAATCTACGATCCTAAGAACTCAGGCGGATTCATCCTTAAAAAATCTCAAACCCTGGCTGCCACTGATCCACCACTAGCATTTGCAGGAACTAGAGCCTGCTGGTTGTTCTGGTTAGTCACCGTCTGAGCCAAACGTTGGATAGCATTCGAAACTTCCTGATCTGGGATTGGAGGAGCTGCATTAGCAATGCGTGCATTCACATTCATTTTATAAGCTATACGAGGAGGCATGATCTGAGACGCATAACAAAGGATTAGAACGAGGAAGTTGGATAATACCTTATGCACGACAAGAGTAACAAGAAAAAGAAGCTTTCCAAAAATACTTTGTAGCCTCCCTATCATTAGATGTTGTGCACTTCACACCCATGAAAAGGAATCTACTTATTACTGCTTTTCAGACATCCTACGACACTTAAACCTAAGGCTCCAATACCAAGTTTATCACTCCCTGAAACTACCCCCAAGACATGGACATGGCATCTAGGATCACGAGTGACCCCAAGATAACCCTACTAGAATATCATAAGCATACTAAATAAACTAAAGTTAGGAAATAATGTGTGGAAGCTAAGTCATGAGATAATCTGAAATGATGAGGAATGCCCATATACTAAATCTGAATGTATGGAAATAGGGAGTTTAAACAACAACTAAAATTCAAACTCTAATACTAAAGTTGAAATAAGCCTCTACAGACTAGAAGTGTTGGGACATGCCCCAGCTAAATCTAGCAAAACTAAAACTAAAACTAAAAGAAAAGAAGGAGAATCATGTCAACAATCCTCGTAGAATGAGGACTCACCATTGATGATATTGAACTGAAGTTCGGGAACCTATCTATGTGTGATCTAGAAGGTGAGAACCTGAACCTACATCACGAGAAGATGTAGCGCAGAGTATGTGTCAATACTTGAAAGGGATTAAGCATGCAAGGTAGAGTAAAAATGAACAATAATATAACTAAACCAAAGTACAATATCTGAGCAATGATAAGAGATAAACATGATACTAAACTGAGGATACTGAGCATGAAATAACTTAATATAATGATCAAGTTTTATAGCATGTTGAAACTGAAATCTGAACTAAACCTAATAACATGGTCAATCAAGTAGAATCTGACTGTAAGGGAACTATAATAACCAACATAAAACAACATGAGATAAATGTGGAGTCTGATGTCTACACCCTATCGAGAGGACCCAATATACCCGGCCAAAGGTATAGAGGCATGACTGGCGTGATCACTAAAATAATGCCCACATATGGGACTTACAATCTATGAGGCACGTAGTTATGGGACTTGAGGGTGACTGACCCTTGTCCACCCGGTATTAAGCTACTCCCAATTAAAATGTAAACAAGCAATATTACAACTAAAATGCCGAAGTACTGAATAGCTCAATTACTGACATGAAAACTCTGAGAATGTAACAATTATGACTAATTATATGACATTCATAAACTGAAGCATGTGTATATCTGAATAATCTGACCTAGAATGTATAATTCATGAACTAAACGAGTATATACAACTAGGGTTCAGAATATTATACACGAAACTAAGCAATAACATGATAATCTAATTTTGATCAATCTAACAACTAAAACCCAACAATTTCTAGCACTCAAGAAAACCTAGGTCTAGATAATATTAAGGTAATCAAGATTCTGACTAAAATCTAAGGACCTAATGGGTGAAAGGAACCCACTAGTGAAATCCCACTTACCTGGTGAAGAATTCCATGGAGAAATCTTTTAATTTCGGAGCTGAAACTGATGGAAACCTGATGTGTTCTTGGGCTAAGGCTTGGTCGACTCTTTCTCCTTCTACGTTCTAATTTTTCTATGTTTTTGGTGAATGATTTTCTTAGGGTAGATTCTGATTTAGTTACTAGGCTAAAAGTGGTCAAAACTACATAGTTTAGGGGTTAAACAGCATAGTATAGGGGTCCACCGCATAAGGAAAAGACAAAACGTCCCTTGACTTAACTGTTGTCGGGACCACCAGCAATTCCTGAAACCTACATTTTTGTAGTTCTAGCATATGGGGTATTACGAAAGTACTTAAACACTAGTTATATCTAAGTACTCTCATCGTCCATTATAACAAAAATATATTTTCAGTTTTATTTTATTTTTTTAGCATAGAAGTACAATGGAGATTTAACTTTCTTTTTTTTTTGCCTCAGGGTTGAAGAATAAATTGTACTATCTGCCACCACACCGTAGTGTGCCCACAATCTCTGCAACTCTCTTCCATAGCTACCCTCACCGGTGACTACGCCCTCTCCATCCACATTAGTTAAGGTTGTTTGTTCGCGTAGTTGCTAGTTGAGCCGCCACCTGAGAATCCCATGGCCTAGAAACCCAGATCTCTTAGGGGTCGTTTCGTAAAGTGTATAAAAATAATGTTGAATAGAGTGTATTAGTAATGCTTGTATTAGTTATACTAGTATTAGTTATGCATAGAATCTTTCTTATTCATTGTTTGGTTCGATGTATTAACTATAGTATGCATTGTATAATTATATTTTTTTACAAAAGTATCCTTCACAATTATGGTGGAAAAGATGTAAAATTGCTTTTGGGGGGTAATTGGGTCTTTAACCATGATAATGCACGCATTAAATCCTTTGCATTGCTAATACCTAGAAATCCATGGTATTAGTAATACACTCCTCAATACACGATAGAGTGTATAGCTAATGCAAGCATTAGTTATACATAGCATGAAAAAATGTAGCAAACGAGGAACTACTAATACATATAGCTATTGCATGCATTATTTTTGCTAATACACTCTACCAAACGACCCCTTATTGCTTTAGTCTCTCTCTTATATCTTTTCTTGTTCTTTCTACTACCTTTCCAGATGATAACTATAATTGGATTGTGTCCTACTCCAACGACTTTTGTTGTATCTCCTATGACCCACACTGTTTCATCTTCCCTTTCCTTATTCTTTAATATCTTTTCTGTCTATTTATACTCTATTTGCAGGTAATCTTTTGATCCAGATACAAGCACAAGGTTCTGGTTAAAACTGGAATAGAGACCTTCGGAGACTTCCGGAAAACCTACGGTGACTTCTGGCGACAACAAAGTATTAGGTTTCTTGTTTCTTCAACATTTGCTACACATAAAAGGTTTTGTTTGTGCACTTGCAATATTTTCATTTCATACATAATATTGTCGACCTAACATGTACTTTTCCAGTTTTCATTGTATTCTTAACATGTACCTTTCCAGTTTTCATTGTATTCTTACATTTGATCAGCTCCCATTCATAATTTTATTTCATAGATTTAATGATTTATTTTCTACTAGTATTAACACTCATTTTCATAACCCCTACGTTTAAATTTTCTCATGTTTGCTTGTATTTTGGTTTTAAGATTTCTTTCCATTGTTATATTCACATAGAATTTTTTGTCTATGCTACTGTTCAAATATATCTTTCTTGTCTAATTGTTGATATCTTGTGTTAGTACACAATTACATGTCTCACTGTTTCTTGATCCACAGTGTCATATATTCCATATATCTTGTGGGTTGTCTTGTGTTAGTATACTGGGTGTACACATATTCTAGGGGTGATTTCTTTTGTTCATTCATTATATTATTTCTTGCATTTCATCAATTTTTAGTATAGTAAATTAGTCCTAGACTCTATGCTTGTTTAAGTAGTTCTACTATATTTCTATGTCTTTTACATCTTATTTAGCTTACATCTCCCTAGTAGATTTGGTGAACGATGCTGGACTAAGGTTATGTCTTCAGTTAAGGCCGGGGGCAAGGGAAAGTAGTGGTAACTAGGTTTCTTAAGCTGAAGGTATAGGGTCGTGGAACATAGGATTACAAATAGAAAACTCCATAAATCTAGTGAAGACTCTAAAAAAAGGAAGATAAAATATAGTTTAGGTCAAACAGTCCAAATGTGTAGGTATCAAGGCCAAGGATGTGGACGAGTTTAAATTGCCATATTGAGGCAATTTGTAGTAGTTTTAATGATTTCACAAAGTCTTTGTTTTTTGGGAGATGATTGGAAGTGGAGCTTCAATTGTTAATTTTGCAAAAGCTTTTGAGTTAGTAATATAATTACTAATTTGTGTGTTTCAAAGAGGGAGAGCCAATTGGTTACCTTTCATCGGATGGTATTTAATACTGTCATGACCAAAAGTAAACCCTAGACGTCACATGGCGTATAGGACCCCGGGAGACCATACACAAGTCACTTGACATACATGCAACTTAATAGAATATAAGTAAGTCGTCTCATATCATAAGTGAGAGTTTGAACATAAGTGCAGAATCATAATTATGTCGCGACAGGCCCTTCTAAAACAACATTGGTTTGGTAGGGACGTAAGTCATACACCATGTAAAATATCTGAAGTGTAAAGAATAAAAGCAATAAATGTTTCTTCATGGCTTTGCCCTCTGAGTAATAGGAGTCACCTATCCAATATCTATTAGCAATCCAAGCTAGCCATCAGTGGGAGGAGAAGGATCATCATACCCTATATTATGAGCTTATATGGGTGCAAGTATAATCACTACACGGAATGTAATAATTTTAGGAAAAATGAGTAAATGTAGACATGATATTATAGTAGGCTTAACACATGTAATGAATGACAAAGTAAGACGTTTAAAATCTTAGAAAATAATGTCATTATAGACATCAGACAAGGTCATGCATTAATAAAAAGGTATAAGGAAATCATTAAGGAAAAATCATAGTTCTTTTGTGGGATATTAGCTTTAACTGACAATAAACCATCCAAGCTATGACATGAAATTTTGTGTAAACCCTTACACCGAAAAGAGGAAGTCTAATTGCCAAGGTAAAAATCCATATAATTTATTTAGGCTATGTGAATCCACTATCTAAGTCAGTTAATACAACCAACGGGGGCACGTAGTTTGGAACTAGATATTGCTACTAAAATCTATCCTATTTGAGCCTCCTCAACCTTAAATTCCTCTCGGTGCTAAGTAAAATCCCAACAGAGTAGACAAAGTCAACTATTAAAGCATAACATAGGAAAAACAATAATCAAAATACCAATTCAAATCATATAATCGTATAAGAGTAGCTCCTTGGAAAACCATTATTTGATAAACTTTTCCATATACACTTACCTTTCTAAGAATCTAAAATAATTATTTCCTTTCAAATTGTGAGAAAACTTTTTACAAACCTATGATAATTAAGTTAAAATCATGCTTAAATCATAACTTCTTCCTTTCCTAAATATGCATTAAATCCCTTATCAATTCATGATCATAATTCATACTTCATAGGTGAAAATCAAAGCATAAATCATGGGTCTATATGATGTCAATTTAAAATCATGTAATTAGGTTAAATCATGCATAATAATATAGAATAACATCAATTTAATCATAATCAAATGGACCCATGGATATTTACATAAACCCCAATTGAATTGGGTGAAATTGAATTTGAGATTGAAGTTCTTTTGTTACCTAATGGATGGAAGGTATCCATTTGATAATCAAAGCCTAGAAAAGAGATCGAGATTGTCAACTTGAAGCTTGAAACCCTAGCTTTCACCGTGGAGCTTGAGAGAGAACTGGAGGGAATGAACTTTGAGGGAATTTGGGGATTTGAGTGTATATGATAGAATGAGGTATTTTGAATGGTTAATTCAATTAAAGGGGTAATTATAGGTTTATAATGGCAATGTTAGAGGTTAGGTGGATAGGAAAAGACCAAAACACACTAATTAAAAACTGCCGGAGCAATCAATGGTCCGTACTAGTAAACCCTAGATTCAAGTACTAGAAATCCAACATTTAACCCACTTCCCACGAAACCTTTCTTATGGACCGTCAACCGTAGCAGTGTTTGGATTACTTCTACAGACACTTCATATACCACATAGTCAATCCTATAACTCATCCTAGTCAACCGTAGATCAATCTTTCAGGACTTGAATTTTCCCAAAACTTAACCAAGTTCCTACAAGTGCTACCTACGACCTGTGGAGGCTTCAACAAATTGTAGATGATCCCGTAGGTTTGAAGGTGTAGCCAAAAATTTAATCCTTCTCTTTTTCAGGTAAAATTTCCCATTCCAGAGGTGTTACAAATACTTATATAAATAACTTGCTTCTTAGAAATTGTGATAAAGTCCTTTGTAAGAATACAAAGGTTATTTTAAGTGAGAATCTTAGTAGCCAACACAAGACTTTGGTGATGGACTCTGAGATTGAGAGGAATAGCAAAAAACCATATATGACCAATGGACGATGGAATTGGGTGACTTCACCCTACTCTTTCCGCAGAAATGGAGGAGAAGTTGATTGGTATAAATGTCTGGATTAGTTGAGAGGATGTGAGAAACATGTGAGATAAGACAACCAATTTCATTAGGAAAGTGGCTACAAAGGTGGTAGGTGTATCTAGTGGTTGCTTTGATGGTCAGCGATGAGATAGGTGGTGAAACCAATAAGTCTAGGGAAAATTTAAAGAAAAGAAGGTTGTCTCTAAAAAAATGGTGGAGTGTTTGGATGAGGGAAAGAAGTTGAAACTTAAAAAAGTCTATAAGATGATAAACACAGAAGCCAAGTTAGCAGTTACTACTTCAAAGACGTCTACTTTCGAATTCTTGTATGTCGAGCTACCGGAAAAATATGGGGATAGGAAATTTTGAAGGATCAATAAAGTGAAAGAGATCAAATCTCGTGAATTGAAATGTGCATCAACCGTAAGTAAGACAAGGAGTTGGTGGAAGAGACCTCCATTAAGAAAAGATGGCAAACATACTTCCAAAAACTCTTAAACGAAATAAGGGACAAAGACATTGTTTTAGGTGAGTTAGTGCACACTAAAAGAGTTTGGGACTTTGGGTACTATAGGAGTTTTCGGGTAGCGTAGGTTAAAGCGTTATTAGTAGGATGAGCAAGGGATGAGAGATCGGACCCGATGATATTCTGGTGGAATTTTGAAGGAACCAAGACAAGGCATGTTTAGAATTGTTGACTAGGTTTAATATTATTTTTAAGACAACAAAAATACTTTACAAATAAAGGTGGAGTAAAATGGTTCCATTGTATAAGCGCAAGGGTGATACAAAAAAGGGTTAAATACTCGCTCTTAGCTTGATCATCTAAATAATATCATGTTTAACCTCCTAAATTGTAGAACACCTACAGTACACCAAGTTACAAAGTCTTTTAGAGTGCGCCCATTAACCTTATAATGTCTTTATCCTATTATTCCGTTAAGATTTTGTGGAACTATGCTTTCGATCTTTGCTTAGTAGAGGTCTCTTTCACCAAAACCTTTCCTTCCTCAGATTTGATGCGCTTCACTTGATCCAAGTCATGGGCCTTTTTTTATGTCGCTTTCACAAGCCTATACAACCATTTGAAAGTTTTCATCTTAGTAGTCATAACTACTAACTTAGCTTCTGCCTTTGTTTTCTTATAAATCCCTTTAGGGTTTCATTTCTCCTCTTCGTCCATGCACTCCACAAACTTTGTATATGCAGCCTTCTTTGTTTCCACTTTGGTTGGGGTTTTCCATCCCTCCCCCCCCCCCCCCCCACTAATATCCTTGATGACCACCAAAGTTACCCCTCGATATCCTTCACACCTCTATAGCTACTCCACTAATGCAACTATCTGCCTTAACCGACATGTTTTTCACATCACTGCTATTCATTCCAGACTCTACACCAATAAACTTCTCCCCCATCACCTGAGAAAGAGCTAGGGTGAAGCCACTGAATTTAAACCTCATTCTGTCATATAAGGTCTTCTTCCTCCAATGCCTCTTAATCTCCATATCGATCACAAAAAGCTTGTATAGGGTTGTTATATTCTCTCTCGGAATAACAAGGCAGTCCTTAAGAAGTCTTTAATCACTCATCCTAAGGAACAAGTAATATAAGTCATAGCTACCGTTCTACGAAAGGTTTCAAAGTTTTTCTTCCATTTTAGAAAGTATGAGTTAGCAATAACCAACTCAAAATCTTTAGCAAAATCCAAAAGCAATGGTCCACCTCCATTGCGCTCCCCAAAACAAAAGCCTCCATGAAAATCATCAAAATCACTAGAAGCTTCCCCAATTTGGCCATTAATGCCTCCACCAATGAAAATATTCTCCGTGTTTGGTATACATCTCACTACCTCATCAAAATCCACCCATTAGAGCATTTTGACCTCATCGTTAAAACCCACTTGAGGTGCATAACCACTAATAATGTTCAAGTAAACCCACCTATGACTAGCTTAATCGTCATCATTCAATCATTTATTCTCCTAACATCCTCCACTGGCTTTTGAAGGTCCCCATCAACTAAAATACCTACTCAATTTCAAACTCTTGATACTCATGAGTACCACAAGTTAAACTCGTCCCTCCTATGCTTTGGTACCTTACAATCTAATATCTTGTATAAAAGTTATATTTATCTTCCTTTTCTAAAGAATCTTTACAAACTCTATGGACATCCTCGTTAATAGCCCTACTCTTAGGTCAGGAGAACTCTTAATCCACGTACCACCACTTCCCCTCGCTCCGGGCTTCTACCGAAGACATGAACCTAGTCCACTATGATTCCCCAAATCCACTAGAGAGAACTAACTGGAAAAGATATAAATAAAATAGGAAGTTACTAAAACTACTG
Source organism: Solanum stenotomum (assembly GCF_019186545.1). Classification (NCBI taxonomy): domain Eukaryota; kingdom Viridiplantae; phylum Streptophyta; class Magnoliopsida; order Solanales; family Solanaceae; genus Solanum; species Solanum stenotomum. The sequence goes on along the minus strand of NC_064291.1, from coordinate 16,034,502 downwards.
AATCAAGCAGAAAGTCTAATACCGATTAACAAAACTACAAACAAGATAAAAACAAGAAACAATTCATGGTATACACTAAATTAATTAAATGCAAAGAATAAAAAAACAAATAACAAGTATTAATACTAAAATGACAAGGAGCAGCGACTAAAGAGAAATAGCAAACAAAGAGGGTAGATTTTGACCCAAAAATCACTAACACTGGCAGAAATAAACAATAAACCAAGAATATAGACATTGAGAAAATGGGAAATATAAAATAATGTAAGAAACACAGAATTTTAGAAAAAATAGAATTCCAAGAATTTCAGTAAACGTAGACTTTCAAGAAGATAGAAAAAGGAAGTAAAATTTCAAGAATGTAGTAAAAAATACAAGGCAAAATACAAAATACAAAATTTAAACAATGTGTTAGAAAATCAAATACAGAAATTAAATAATCACAATAGGAAATAAATGATATAAATTGGACATGGACAAGAAAGAAATTACATGAAATCCAAAAATGCCAAAAGAAACAGAAAACAACAAAAAAATAAAAGACAACCACTGCCTGAACAATTACAAAACTATCCTCACCAGCAACCTCAAGACGATTTGAGTAAAAAGTAAGGTATTTTCAATATATAAAATAGTGAGAAAATATGTTGAGTCAATAGTAAGGTATGTAGTTATGAAGAACCACAAATAAACTACATATAGTATCAAACACACAAACAACAATCAACACAAAATATTATCAATTCTTCTAAAACATCATTGCGCACGTATGTATAAATAATTTAATCACATATCTAGTTATATGTAAGACCATAGTTATTGACTGTTCAAGAGTTTTATGATTAATCATTATAGAATCTCAAAGTTTAATTTTTTTTTAGAAAATCACTTGTCAAACGATGGATGAACATACACCTATGCCACAAGAGTTGCGTTCTCAAAGCCTTTCCCCTTTTTCATTAATTAGATGAAAAACAGATGGATGAACATTAGAGAGAACTAAACTTTCTCTACTAATAAGAAAACTCAAAATTGTCAAACGATGTATGCCGCAATAGTTATGGTATTGACAAAATTTGCTCTTTCTTTTGTTGGATCAATAACTAATTATCAATCTATATCTATATATCTATATATTATATTATATTATTATTATATTATATTATATTATATATTTTATATTACCTTAAAAGAATGAGCTCCTAATTTGATTGTTAAATTACTATAATATCCCTAACTTAGGTTGTGATTTTTTCGATGAGTTATGACTTTTCCAAAGAGTTGTGACTTTTTCAAAAACTTTTGACTTTTCCAAAGGGTTGTGACTTCTTTGAAAGGTCATGATTTTTCAGATAAGACACAAAAAACACTTGTTCATACTACCCTTTGTTGACTATAAATAGAGGGGTTTCTTCTAAATTTTGAAGCACAATTTTTTTTGAATCTTCTACTATTCTTCTTCTTACATTTTAAAATTTTTTTGTGTGATTTATTGTCGTTGAGTGAGTTCAAAATTTAGGGGAATTTGAGGTACCACTATTTTGATGAAGTAAATTGTTCTATCTTAATATTTCAGTATTTTCAATGAAGAAAAGTTCATATTAGTTGTAATAACGCCAGTTGAACTTTTTATTAGTTTAATTTTTACTGTAGTATAAATACATTTATTTTTGTTAACAATTCCTCTTGTGATGTAGATATATGTTTCTAGATATCTTTTTCCAAAATTATTAAACATCTTAAGATTTAGAGAATTGTCACAATTTATTTTTTTGATCTTTAAGACAAAAGAATAACTTTATTTATCAATCCTACTTATTTGATTTATATTGTTAGGAAGTTTGCTTCTAAATAGTTATTGCTATGCCAACATTTCCCTTTTGTTTTACTGATTTACCATTACTTAATATTTCAGTATTTTTGACGAAGAAAAGTTCTTATTACTTCTAACAATGTCAGTTGTAGTTAATATTAGTCTAATTTTTATTGGTTATTTAATAGCTAATTTTTATGAGATACATATTTTCATTAATGCAAGCACATATATATATATATATATATATATATATATATTGGTAGGTATTTATATATGTAACAATTTTATTATCAAGTCAACAAGATATTCAAACTTCAAAATATATTATTCTAAAATTTTCCAAGTTCTTTTTAAAAAAAAACAAAACTCACAACAAATGTTAAAATATGTGAATATATATGAATCATTTAAAATTTATCATTAACAATATAAATTTTATATTCAGTAATATGGAATAAAAATTTTCATTTTGTCCCTACACTAAATCAAAATCTAATACCTATTAAAAAATAGTCACATTAATCTCTTAATTATTACAAATTATTACAAGTGCTATTCACATTCTTTTATACGATATAGTTATAATATTATGAATTCTCATAGTTATTAGATTAATTATTTCTATCTTTCATCTTTCCATGTATTAAATTTTGACCAATAATTTTTCTTATTATTTTACTGCCCCTATATATGTGATAACACGGTGTTGTTATTTTTCTTAGACAAAATTGAAAATTATTTGCACGTATATTAACTATATTTTTTTGGCTGTAGGATAAACATGTGATTATATATATGATTTCATAGATAAATATTTTTTTAAATTTTAATTTTTAGTTTTTTTGTAAAACAAAAGGAAACCTTTTTTCAGTTAACTATGGACAATCAGATAAATTTCTTTGATTTATGTAAATAGTCAATCGAGAAGTCAAATATGAGAGCCAACAAAAAGAACGTCATCTATTATGTTATAACTTATAAAATAATAATTAATATACAAAAATAGTTCTAAAAAATAAAATGTAGTGGATCTCCACATATTCATATGACATCTAAACAAATTAAGCGGAATACATGTGCAAAGCACATATGGATAGATTACAAGAAAAATACACAAGAAATATCGTCTATAAGGTAATATAAGTTAGATACGTCTAATTAAATGATTGAACCGAATAACCTTTAAATAAATATAAACATTATTGCATTTAACTAATAAAAAATTTCATGTACCATCTTTATAGGTTCGTGTGAATAAGATGTATATATGATGATTCACATTGAACATTCACAAAAGAATCTGCAATAGTATTTTGTGCTAAGCTTATTATTCAAATCATCTCTTAAATTTTCTGAATTGATAATCACGTGCAACGCATGTGTTGAAAAACTAGTTAACTAATAAATGGAACATGTTTTTAACAGTTTAGAAACCAAATCAATATATATATATGACATGTTTATGACTTGGTTTATATAAGAAGAACTAGTCCTATTATAAATATAATTGTATGCTTTGTTACACTTTCAATCTATAACATAATGAATTAACTTAATTTTCCTTTCATTGGCCAAAAACTCTTTCTTTTGGGGTGCAATTTTCTGACAAATTTTGGGGTGCAATTTTTCTGACAAATTTTTTAGTAAGAGAAAGAGGAAAATATATCAGCAATCAACAATATTCAGATCAAATGGTTACGATATTGAATTTTTCTAAAAGTGTAACATTATTGATAGATTTTGGTTTCTATGTTATATTTATATGTACAATTTATTACTTCGTTTATTGCAAGGATTGTGTACTAGCTTCCAAAAGTAGGCACAATAGTCAACAGCCAAATAATGATAAAAGTATCTAAATACGTCGTTCAAGAGCATCCATGATATTAAAGAGGTAGGAAGTAAAAATACTCTTAGCTTATATAAACTTATGTTTTGAGGTATTTCATAACTTAATAGTATTGATATGATTTGGTTCGTGCATGTTTTTTCTCATCACTACAATAGTTTTGCAACCATTATTTCCCATTCTCCTTGATTTTTCAGCAACTCAATTACCTACGTACTAAAAAATAATGAAATCTTCGAAGGATGATGTGACTATTAGATCTGATGAATCGAATGATGACATGATTCAAAAGTTTTCATAGGAAGACTCTACGATTGATGTATATCACCTGAAATGGAATTATGAATCTAAATTACTTCCACGCAAACTAAATTATAAGGGAAGACATGAATATCTGTAACACCCCGAATCTGCAAGAGGGCACCATAGAAAAATTTCAGAACTTCAAGGTGCCATCTACGAGGGCATAGTATAACACCCCGAATTCGTAAGAGGGCACCATGGAAAAAATTCATAACTTCTAGGTGCCATCCACGAGGGCCAACCACGGTCGTGGGTTAAACCGCAGACCATAGGTGGGTCCATAGAAGGGCCACCAAAAAGTATTCAAGACCAGAAATCAACGACTAGACCCACGAAGCATCGATTGGCTCGTGCCTTGTTGCTAGGGAACCGTAGGTCAGACCAAAACTCTCTAAACTCACTAATGACCGTGCAGGACGAACCTTTGGTCAGTCTAGGTCCGTTAATCTTGAGTCATGGGTGGTGAGGCAATTGTTAATGCCAGGGGTAGTTGGGTCATTTCCTAATTAATTAGTTCCTATAATACATCGTTTTAGCTTCCCTAAGACCTATAAGTGTTTTAAACACCAAAATTAGCTGATTCACTTCATTCTTCCAAAATCACAAAAGAAGATCAATTCTCCTCTCAAAATTATTTCTCCCTCTAGAATATGAAAAAAAAAGAATCCCTCTAGAATTTTGAGTGAAGGTATGATAGTTTTTATCCATGGATTCCTTCCATTCATGGAGTTCCCAAATTTCTCTATTTCTGAAGGTAGAATTCCCTAATTGAGTTGAGGTTTTCTTCAATTATCACGTGTTCTTTTCATTATTCATTTAAATGATTGAATTATGATCTTTTAAGCATGAATTGATGAAATATGATGATTTTATGATGACTATCCTATGAACCCATGTAAACCCCATGTTTTTAAGTTATGAATCATTGATGTGGAACTTTGAGTATAAAGCAAGGGTTTTATGAAATTAAGCATGTATTGCAGGCTTTACATGTATTTATGATGAAATCCATATCTAACCCATGATTTCTAAGTGTTGATGATTGAAAATGGGTTTTGAACCTCAACTTGTAAATTTTGGACATATGCATTATCTTATTAAATCTATGCAAATATTTTAAGGATGCTTTAAGAGTAAACTATCAATGATTATGATCATGATGTGTTATTGAAAGGATTTTGTCATGTACACATATGAGCAAGATGTAAAAGGTTTGCTCACATAGAAAGTATTCTTAGGTTTAAAGGCTTTCGCACCTAATTGAATCAAGTAGTAAAAGCTATACTAATGAAACTAGCTTGGATTGTTTATCCCAGGATTCCATTCCATGAGTAATAAGGTCTAGTAAGAAATGAATGTTCCATGGGATTTATGCTTAGCACTGAGGATATTGAGATGGAACCTCTCCCGTTAGTAGAGGTCGGGTTTCTAGAAGAAATCTACTTATCCCTTACGTATGTTCTCCTATAGGATGATTGTCTTAGGTAGACATTAGCTAGTGGATCAACTTAAGCTAGAATTTCACGGTTATACCTTCACAAGTAGGACAACCCTTTATGGTGTGTGAGACACCGGGAGATCATGTTATAGCTCACATGGTCTCTATGTCGGTTAAGGCTAATCCCTCACATTAATGATGAACTAAGGGAACTTCAAGAAGTATATCACATGTGTTCAAAGATGATTTTCACTTGAATAGACCATGGTTTTATGACATCTTTGCTATCTCTCTTATATCATAATTTAGCTTGGCCAACTGGAGGTCATGAAATGAAATGGCCTTTTTAGCATGATTTAAATTTTTTATTCATGGCTATCATACTTGGTACATTGTTTTGTACTACGGCATACTCATGCCGTTTCCCCAAATGTAGGGTCCAATAGTCAGGGTCATTAGTTTGGTGGCTAGTGGTTGAGTTTTAGATTTTTGGGCTTCGATGGGTCCTCATTCTTGGAGGACAAAGTGTAATATTTTAGTTTCTTTCATGTATAACTATTTTGGACATGATGTATGGGCTAGGCCCAATTTCATTCTATTATATCAGATGCCTATGATGAGACAAGTGTTTTAGACTCTTGCCTTTCTTTTAAAAAATGTTTTGGGCTTGGACTATTGTTTTACTCTTATTGTTCTATTTCTTATGTTATGAGAGCTAAGTGGCTTGTATGGAGTCCTTCGGGGTTCTATAAGCCATATTACATCTAGGGGGTACCGCTGGGTTGTGACACGTAGTTTTAACAACGTACCAGAGGTGGGTCCGTTGAAGGGCCCTTAAAAAAGTTGCCAAGGCTATGAACTCCGGCTGGACCCACGAACCAGTGATGGGCCCACGGCTCGTGTCTAGGGAACTGTAGGCTAGGCGAAAACTCTCTAAACTCACTAACGAGTGTGAAGGACGGACCGTTGGTCAGTCCACGGTCCGTCAGTCTCAAGTAGAGGGTGGTGAGGCAGCGATTAATGTCGGGGATAGTTTAGTGTTTTCCTAATTAATTAGTATCTACACTACACCATTTTACCCTTCCCTAAGACCCCTCTATAACTATTTTCAACTCCCAAATTAGGCCATTCACTTCACTCTTCCAAATTCACAAAAGAAAATCAATTCTCCTCTGCAGAAAAATATTCTCTTTCTAGACACTTGAAGAAGAGGAAGAATTCAATCTAGAGTTTCAATTCAATGTCTCAGTTCCTCCATTGAAGGCTAGCCTTTGGATTCAAGGTATGATAGCTTTCATTGATAAATTCATTCAATTCATTGAGTTCCCTAATTCCTCTATTTCCTCTATTTCAAAGAATAGACTTCACCAATTGAGTTAGGGTTTTTTCAATTATAATGGGTTCTTTTCATTATTGATTTAAATGATTGAATTTTGATTTCGTATGTATGAGTTGATGAAATACAATGATTTTATGATGATTTTCCCATTAACCCATGTAATTCCCATATTTTCAAAATATGAATTATATGATGTGGGATTTTTACTATAAAGAAAGTGTTTTATGAAATTAAGCTGTATTGCAAGCTTTACATGCATTTATGATGAAATCAATATCTAACCAATGCTTTTGAAATGTTATAGCTCACATGATGTCTATGTCGGTTAAGGCTAATCCCCATCATTAATAATGAACTAACGTTACTTCATGAAGTATTTCATATAAATTCAAAGCTTTTGAAAGTTGATGTTAGCTTGCATTGACCATTGTTTTATGACTTATGTTTTCTAACTCTCTAATATTGTTACACCCCGAAAATTCTATGACTTAAGTTAGAGCCTCACCTTATTAATAATGACTCAAAAACAGTTTAAATGATGTTTCAAAACCTAAATTAATGCAATTGACTTTGTTTAGAAGAGTAAAAGTCTAAACGGCAAGAAACGACCACGACGTCCGGAAACTAGAGAAGAATGTGTTCTAGTGTGTTCTTAGGTTTTGGGCTGGTTTGGGAGTGTTGTATGATGATATAATCTTATAAAAAGGTTTAAATTAGGTAAATATATGTTTATAGGATCAAAACTTTTGAATACGACTCCCCGGGGCCACCCTAAGGGGCCCCGAGGAGGACTCTAACCTTGGCCAAGTAAGCTGCCAAGACAGCTTGCAAATTGCACTTGGAGGGAATAGGTCCGCGTCGTGGACTAGATCCCCCAAGAAGCAAAAACATTTAGTTCGTGCCGCGGTCGTGTCGCGGACTCTACTATCTCGAAATTTAATTCCAAATATCTTCAGGGAACAACTCCGGGTCGCGGACTTATTCTGCGACGAAAATGCAGAAATTCAGAAATCGATTTTTACTTTATTAAAGAGTCCAACTAAGTGAAGGGTATTTAGGGTACTTTAGGGGACGTGTATATAATGAATTTGAAGTCAATTTACCTCACTTTTATCACTCAAACACAAAACCCCAAAGATCAAAACCTAAAGTTCCTCCTTCTCTCTACTCTCTCTCTTTTCAAGAACTCCATTGAAGAAGATTGGAGATTCAAGAGGAACACCAACTCTACAAGGTTTCAACTCGTATTTTCGTGGTTAATTCGTCAATAAGGTATGGTTGCTTATCACTCTTGGGATTCCTTTCCCCAAGAGGCCCCTTCAAGATGAATTTCAAAATCTCCAATTCCTAGGTTTCAACCCAAAAACGTGGGTCTTCTTTCTATAGAGAAATTGATGTTATGAACTGACTTTGATTGATGTTATATGAAAAATTATGGATGAATTTATGTTGTATTGGTAGTTTCTTGAAGAATTCCCCATGAGATCCATGTTTCTCCTTCTTTTCCTAATTCTAACCCTAGTTTGTGTTGGATATTGATTGAAGCCTATGAATTGAATGTGATGTTATGTAATTCATGTTTGTATGATGATTCTACCCTAGGTTATGTATAATTTCTATGAAATTAGGGTTGAGTCTTTGAATGAAGCCTTGAAGGCTATGAATGGAATATGTCAATTTCTTATATTGATGTTGATTATGTTAGTACTTCATGAATTACCTTGTATTATGTATTGGTGATGAATTGTTTGGTAATTTAAGTATGAATGTCCCATGAAGGGAAAGAAGGTATAAAGGTTGGTTCTTCGTTGAACTCAAGTATGTAAGGTGAATTACTTAGATTGTAATAATGCTATACCTAATGTGTTGTTGTGGTGTTGATGACCTAGTTTGCTCATCCTTAACCCTCTACACTTAAATTAACTATGACGTATGTATGTATGTTATGGTATGATTGCTATATTATTGAAAGGTAGCTCTCATGATTATAAAGTAATGTAAAGTGAAAGGCTTACTCACTTGCTAAGTGTTTCTAAAGTGAAAGGATTGTTACTCACTTATGAACACATATGAGCTATTATGGTAAGATGTTTACATAAGAGTCTAGTAAAGGCTAATGTAAACTTATGTGATGACTAAAGATGATTACTAAAGGGAATTAGATGCTTAGCACTAAAAGGGTATGTAAATGAGATAGGGGTCTCACATTTAGTAAGTCCGGCTCCCTACATGGGTTTCCTCACGTTTAGCAAATTCGGATTACCCAAGGTATGTGTTGTCTCATGAGATGGAAACCCCCATGTTTAGTAAGTTAGGGTTTCTAGAAGCAATCTCCTTGACCCTTAACTATGTGCCCACATAGGACTCTAGCTTAGTGGATCCACCTAGATAGCTATGTACGAATGGTTACACCTTAGGCAAGTGTTAACCCTCTATTTTCGGTGTGGGAATAGAACACCGGATTCCATATAGCTCTCATGGTTTATGTCGGTTATTGCAATATTTCCCTAATGTAAAAGTAAATGAGGGTATGAAAGGTGTAAACTCTTACTGGGCTTTCTTTAGGGTTTCTACATAGTGTAAGGGAGGGTATGGGACATCTCTTGCACATTGCACTTGTGGGATCCTAAGAGATAGTTGTAGTAGTGTTCTCTTATGATTATGATGAGTATGACTTATGTATGTTGAAGCTATGTCATGTATGATTATTATGACTATGGTAAGTTATGATGAAATATAATCTTATGAATGTATGCATGAAGTAGGTTGCTTAATGTGATACTTGGCTTTGAATAGGGTTATGGGGTTCTATTCTTTGCATTGCACTAGTATTGCTTGGGTTGCCTACATGTTGGGATGATATTACGTTGGTTTGGACTATGATGCTTACTTTGTGTGCATATTTGATTTACTTGGTAAAAAACATGTTTGACTAAATGTCCTTTTATGTATATTTCTATGGTTTTTATGCATAGTAGCCATACTTCGTATGTGTGTTGTACTAACCCATATTTTCTCCCATTTCCCCAAACACTTAGGTTCGGGCCGTTGAGGATTTAAAGCTTACTTCTCAAGACACTTGGAGTTGCTTTCCCAAGTTGGTGAGTCCTCAAGTCTGAGGACAAGACACTGTGATCTAGCTTTTATGTTTAGTTCTTTGCTTATGTTTAAATACATTGTTGTACTTTCCTATTTCAAAACTTCTTATTGATGTAAGGGCTAAGTCCTATTTTCTATACTTCTATGTCTAGATAGTACATTCTGACGAAGTTAGATTCTGTTTTTCATATATGAAGTGAAGTTGAACTTCTAAAGTAAAAGGTTTAAATTTTCCGTGAATTTATTCTATGATACATGCTATGACGAATGCTAAGGGATTGTATAAGACCTCTTCGAGATCGATTACGCCGGTAACGACTAGGGGGTGCTCTCGGGTCGTTACAAATATAATGTGTTAGCTTGGTCAATTGCATATCATTAAATAAAATGACCTTTTTAGCATGTTTTGAATATTTTTTGTATGGCTATCATACTTGGTACATTGTTTTGTACTAACACATAGTCTTGCCTACATTTCCCCAAATATAGGATCTGACAGTAAGGGTCATCAGTTTCATAGCTAGTGGTTGAGTTTGAGATTTTCGAGCTTTGGTGAGTCCTCATGCTTCGAGGACGGAGTTTTATTGTTTATGTTTTATTCATGTATTTCTCTTTCGGACATGATCTATGAACTAGGCCAAATTTCATTCTATTGTATTAGAAGGTTTTGATGAGACAAGTGTTTTAGACTTCCGCTTTACTTTTATAAAATGTTTTGGACTTGAAACTTATTTTTAATTCATTTGTTTTATTTCTTATGTTTTGAGAGCCAAGTAGCTTGTATGGAGTCCTTAAGGGTTTTATACGCCATGATACATCTAGGGGGTACCCCTGGATTGTGACAAACTTGGTATCAATATCCAAGGTTTAGAATGGTTCTAGGATGTCTTTTAAGCCACGTCTAGTAGAGTCTTATTCATAAGTGTGAAACGCGTATTATTTATGAATGAGAGGCTACAAGATGATTAGGAAACTCCACTTCTTTCATTTTTCTTAAGTCGTGTGAGAGAGTTCAACTTTGTAAGGTCTCTCTCCTAATCCCTATACTATGTTCTTCAGGATATGGCTACTCGAAAAGCTTATACTAGTAGGAATCTGAGAAAGAATGCAGAACAAAAAGCTCCTCCCAAGCTGCTCAAGTTTCGGTCGATTCATTTTCGATCAAGTTTCTAATGCGGAGTTTAGGGCTGCTTTCCAAGTGTTGGCTCAAGCGATGACGGCCTAAGCCAATTGGGAGGTTGCGGTTCCCGTGAATCCAAATGTAGGCATGATGGCTTCAAGAGTGAGGGACTTCACTAGGATGAATCCTCCAGAGTTTCATGGTTTTAAGGTTGAGGAGGATTCTCAAAAGTTTATTGATGAGGTCTATGAGGTTTTGATGATCATGGGAGACACACTGATGGAAAAGGTAGAGTTGGCCGCTTATAAACTAGAAGGCGTGGCTCAAATATTGTATAAATAATGGAAGGAAGTCAAACTGGAAAATGAGGGTTCTTTTGATTGGGAGAAGCTAAGGGTTGCTTTTCTTTATAGGTTCTTTCCCCTTGAAATGAGGGAAGTAAAGGTGGTTGAGTTCATTAACGTTCGACAAGGGAGTATGTATTTGAAGGAATATGCTTTAAGGTTCACACAATTGTCTAAGTATGCTCTAACTATGGTTTCTAATTCAAGGGCTAAGTTGAGTAAGTTTGTTTCGGTTGTGTCCAAAATGGTGGTTAAAGAGTTTCATACCACCATGCCCATTAATAACTTCGACATCTCTCATCTCGTCTCGTCTCATGTGGTTACCGGTATGTTGAAAGTTTTCCAACTTGATGATTATGCTTTCCTCGATCCTGGTGCTACTTTGTCTTTTGTGACACCATATTTGGCTATGAGGTTCGATGTTCTTTCGGATGTTTTGTTAGAACCATTTTATGTCTCTAGTCCTGTTGGTGATTCTATTGTGGCTATGAGGGTTTATAGAAAGTGTCCCATTTCCTGGTCCCATAGAGTTACTCTTGTTCACTTGGTAGAGCTTGATATGTTAGATTTTTTTATGTTATCTTGGTATGGATTGCCCGAACTCATGTTATGCTTCTATTGATCGTAAAACTCATTTAGTAAAGTTTCAATTCTTGAATGAGCCTGTTCTAGAGTGGAAAGGGGGAAATTCTATGTCTAAAGGTCAGTTTGTTTCTTATCTTAAAGCTAAAAAGATGATTTCTAAGGGTTGCATTTACCATCTAGTTAGGGTGAGGGATGTAGATTCTGAAACCCCTACTCTTGAGTCGATCCCCGTTGTTAATGAGTTTCAAAAAGTTTTTCCAGATGAATTACCCGATATTCCTCTTGAGCAGGAAATAGTCTTCGGTATTGACCTTGTCCCAGATACGCAACCTATTTCTATTCCTTCTTACTGTATGGCTCCGGTAGAACTTATTGAGTTGAAATAACAATTGAAAGAGTTGTTGAATAAAGTGACCATAAATAAGAAGTATCCTCTTCCAAGGATATATGATTTCTTTGACAAACTTCAAGGAGCAAATTATTTTCTCTAAGAATGATCTTCAATCGGGTAATCACCAATTGAGTGTGAAAGATAATGACATTCCGAAGAGATTTTTCGAAATGGGTACGGTCATTATAAATTTTTGGTGATGTCTTTTGTGTTGACTAATGTTCCGGCGACGTTTATGCATTTGATAAATGGGATGTTTAGACAATACCTTAATATATTTGTGATTGTGTCCAGCGATGATATATTGATCTATTCAAGTAGTGTGAATGATCATATTGATAATTTGATAATCGTGTTGCAAATTCTTAAGGAGCAAATACTCTTTGCAATGTTTAGAAATGTGAATTTTGGTTAAGGTCTATAGCTTTCTTGTTACTATAGAAGGTTTGTGGAGGGATTCTCTTCAATTGTCTCTCCTTTGACGGCTTTGACTCAAAAGAGGGCTAAGTTCATTTGGTCCGAATTATGTGGAAAGAGTTTTCAAGAGTTTAAAGATAGACTTACTTCTGCTTTTGTGTTGACCTTATCAGAAAGGATGGATGGTTTTGTGGTTTATTGTGATGCCTCTGGAATTGTTCTAGGATGGGTTCTTATGCAAAATAGGAATCTTATTGCCTATGCCACAAGGAAATTTAAGATTCATGAAAAGAATTGTCCTACCTATTACCTTGAACTAGCATTGGTTGTCTCTTCCTTAAAGATTTATAGGCATTATTTATATGGAGTTCATGTAGATGTGTTTATCGACCACAAGATTTGCAATATGTGTTTAATCAGAAAGGTCTAAATTTTCGCAAAAGAAAGTGGCTCGAGTTATTGAGAGATTATGACATGAGTGTTTTTTATCACCCCGATAAAGCTAATGTGGTAGTAGATGCTTTTAGTAGGTTATCTATGGGTAGTGTTTCCCATATTGGAGAAGAAAAGTAAGAGTTGGTTCGAGATGTTTATAGATTGGCCTAATAGGTGTGCAATTAGTGGGCCTCACCAAAGGTGGTGTTATAGTTCAGAATGGTTTTGAATCATATTTTATGGCGTATGTGAAAGCTAAGCAAGGTCTTGATCCAATTTTGATAGAGCTGATAGAAGCGGTTCTTAAGAAATCCGTTGAGGCATTCCTCCAAGGGGGACATGGTGTACTTAGATATCAGGGGCGTTAATGTGTTCTGAATGTTGATGCCTTGAGGAAACATATCTTAATAGAAGACCATAGTTCGCGGTATTTTATTCACTCGGCAGCCACCAAGATGTACCGTGATTTATGGGAGGTTTATTGGTGGAATGGGATCAACAAGGATATTGCGGGATTTGTGGTTAAGTGTACAAATTACCAACAAGTTAAAGTTGAGCATCTAAAATCGAGAGGTTTATCCCAAGACATAAACATTACTACTTGGAAGTGGATGACTTGAATATGGACTTTATAGTTGGTTTGCCTCGCACCTAGCGACAACATGACTCAATTTAGGTAATAGTAGATCAGATGAAGAAATCGTCTCATTTCCTTCCCGTCAAAGCTTCCTATTCTGCAGAGAACTATGTAAAGTTGTACTTGATAGAAATGGTAAAGTTGCATGGAGTGCCTTTACCCATTATTTCCGATTGTGGTACCAAATTGAATTCTCAATTTTGTAAGTCATTCCAGAAGGGTCTTGGTACACATGTTAAGCTTAGCTCGACATTTCATGCCGAAACCGATGGGCAAGAGGAGCATACTATCCATACTTTGGAAGATATGTTAAGGGCTTGTGTGATTGATTTTAAAGGTAATTGGGATTACCATTTGCAATCGATTGAGTTTGCTTACAATAATAACTATCACTAGAGTAGCGATATTGCTCCACTTGAGGCGTTATATGGTAGGAGGTCTAGATATCCTACCGGTTGGTTTGAGGTGGGTGAAGTTTCCCTAATAGGTCCCAATTGGTACAAGAGGACATAGTGAAAGTTCGGCTTATTTGGGAAAGGTTGAAAATGGCTCAAAGTCGGCAAAAGTCATATGTCAATGTGAGAAGAAGGGATCTAAAGTTTAACAATCATGATTGGGTTTACGTAAAAATAACACCCATGAAGGGTGTAATGAGGTTTGGTAAGACAGGAAAACTTAGTCACCGGTATTTAGGCCCATAGAAGATTTGAGGTGTGTTGGTATGGTTGCTTATGAGTTAGATTTTCCAAATGAGTTGGCATCAGTGCATCCTGTTTTCCATGTAGCTTAAGAAATGTGTTGGAGATCCGACAACCATAGTTTCCTTTGAAGGGTTGGGAGTTGATGAAAGTATTTCTTATGAAGAAGTCCGATTAAAATTTATACCGGCAAGTAAAGAAGTTGAGAAATAAGGAATGCTTCAGTGAAAGTTTTGTGGAGGAATCAATTAGTTGAGGGTGCTACTTGGATGGCGGAGGAATATGTGATGTCCGGATATTCTCACCCTTTTACTTCTACTCCTACTCGAGCTTGAGTTAATAAGTTCCTCTTGGGTTGTCCTTTGTTTTGGAGTCATGTGTTTTATGTGTTTCCATGATTTTCTTATGTGATACATGTTCATGAAAACTTGTGTTTTGAAGGAAAATGAGTTTACATGATTGATTTTCGTCATGTTGTTGGGCATTGAGTATGAGTTGCCTATAGACTTCATGAGATGAATTGATCAACATGTTTTAGCTCTATGTGATTCTGTTGAGCATGCTTTTAGCTTGGAGAAGGTAGTTTCTCCTTGAACCTAAGTAATTGTAGTTATTAGTGTTTCTTAAAGGTTTATACTTGGTTAACTAAGGTATACATATTGGGACTCTTTTATGATTGTTTTTATGAAGTTCTACGGATGTTTCGTCAAGTTGAGGCTATATGGCAAATATGCCGATTTAAGCTCAATTATGAATTGTTTATAGGTGCGTACCAGCTAAGTAAATATAGTATTTGCGAAGCTTAGGTCATAAGGAGCAACTTTTGTGAAGAAACTACAGTCGTTCGAGCTTTCATTGGAAAGGAATGTTAAGTCTAAGCTCCATCCTTCATTTTAGCACCACTCCTCGGAAATTCCTAAAACGCTGAAGGTGTTATTTTGCTATTATCTTGCTAGAAAGACCTTCAGTGAAAGGCATTGGGATCTCAGCTTAATTATGTTCGTGATTCTATTTTGATATTCCACTTGTTCGGATAAATAGAGTATTCCACATTTACATGTCATTTTATCGGTTTCCTTGACTATATGTCCGCATTTATGAATTCTTATTCTTTTTTCGGTGATGTGACTTAAAGTATCACAAGAGACCTTTATTACTTGTAACCAACCCTCTTTCCCCACTAAAGTTATTATGAAAAATCCTCAAAGTAACTCACGATTTTCAAAACTCTCAAATATCACTTAAATGCTTAAACTATTACAACACTTTGTTTTTGAAATACTTCCTTTATAAATTATCTAGGAACTAAGTAAATAAACTTAAACTTCTTATGAATATTTGCTAGGTTAGGTTATCTTTCTAAAATTCGAGTGAACTTTTCAAGCTTATTTTATAGAACATATGAGGTTCCATGAGATTGTTACATGTTATACGAGAGTGATTGTGGGGTTATGAGAAGAAGACTACAAACGGGCCAAGATTGGAAACACGACATCGATACCATATAGGTGTTATAGATCCATGACATGACATGCTATGCATTCTACTCCCGAGGTATAATCGGGAGGTATAGGGCTTATTGCCTATATTCATACGTATAAGACACAAATGGCCATAGGTTGGCGTATATTGTGTCGGTTAGCTACTGGAAAGCACCACCATTGCTAGAATTTGGTTGGGTATGTCATGCTTTTGCATATATATATATTCATGACATATAATTATACGAGCATACCATGAATACTTAAATAGTAGGAGGCCAAATGTTAGCTAGGGAGATTATTTAAGTTTCATTTTCAGGTGGTATCTCTATTAACCTTTTACAATAACTATTTATGATTCTACTTTCCGCTTTACATACCAGTACATTTTTATTCGTACTAACGTCCCATTGCTTGGGGATGTTGCTTTATGTTTCATGAGAGCAGGTTCATGCAGGGATTCTAATCGACCCACCCGCTAGGATTCAGGTTCAACTGTGAGTTGGTAAGCTCCATCTTATCCTTGGGCTATCAGAGGAGGTTTACTTTGGTTGTATAGTTTGGGTATAGTCGGAGACTTGTCCCGACAGTGCTTATGTCACTCATAGAGGCTATGGTGAACACAATATTCTGTGTTTTCTTTTGTATGTTTCAATCTCTATCCCATAAACTTGGCACGTATATGTATGTGTCTAAGTAAGTATGTCTTCAGTTTTGTCTTCATCGGCTAGCTAGTAAATCATTATTTTTTTGGGTTGTCTACCATTGTTTGTATGTTTTATTTTCATTTAGGTCATGACCTTCAGGGTCAAGTCTTCAATTTTTAGAGGTTGTGTTTCCCAATCTTTTTGTCTCCCAGTTTGGTTAACTATTATGATTTAGTAGGTAACTTGATCTCGTAGGGTATATAGTGACAGTTACGCCCCATATTTTGGGGCGTGACAAAGTTGGTATCAGAGCAGGTCTTATGCTGGGGGTCCACAAGCCGTCTCTAGGAGAGTATTTTTTATGGGTGTGTTGTGCACTTCACTTATAATCATGAGGCTATAGGGCATTTAGGAATGATTACATTTCATTAAACTGATATATCGTGCTATAGTGCAAAAGTATAAGAACATTTGAAATTTAATCATGCCTAATGTTTCTTATCTAATAGGTTACACTTGCTCTGGTTATGGCAGATCGAGAGATAGGTATGGATCTAAGGAAGGGTACTTGTCGTTCCTCACCTAGTCAAAGGGATAGATTCCCCTCGGATCCATAGAGGAAATCTCCAATACCCTTATTACCAAGCTTCCCAGCACCTATTGATGCCCGAGGAGAAGCAGTACGTCCAGCCTCACAAATTCCATTGGTACTTAAGGAAGCTACCGATACAGGACCTCCAGTACCTATTGTTCTTCCGCTAGATACTGGGAGTAGGGGATGAGGGAGGTAGTTCAGTAGTTGACTAGGATGGTTTCTATTCATAAGCGATAACTCGAGTTAGTAGTAGAAACTCCGTGCGACTGGTTAGAAAGTTTGAAGGTATGAAAGTTTCTTCATTTGGCCCCTCCAGTATTTACGGGATCTAGTCCTACTGAGGATCCCCAGGACTTAATAGACCACATATATAAAGTATTGAGGGTGATGTATGCCTCTATCACTGTGGCTGTGGAGTTGGCTTATTTTCGGCTACGTGATGTAGCCATCCTTCTGTATGAGGCCTGGGAGAGATCTAGAGGACTTGATGCTCCGCCAGCAGAGTGGGAGGACTTCTCTGAGGCCTGCCTTGCCCACTATTTACCACGGGAAGTTTGAGAGGCCCGTCTTGACCAGTTTATCAATTTGAAGCAAGGAACCATGAATGTGAGGGATTATAGCAAGAGGTTTAATTCTTTGGCGAGATATGTACCAGATATTGTACATTCCATGAGAGCCAGAGTTCATCATTATGCTGATGGTTCGGCATATCATTTGATCCGAGATTGAAGGGTAGCATCCCTATCAAATAATGTAGATATTTTCTGCATACAAGCTTTCACTCAGACTACAGAGGACCTTTCTCAATAGATTCGTGATACCCAAAGAGATAGGGAACAGAGTAAGAGGTCCCGTACTATAGGGTCTTATAGGTAGCCACATTGTGATTTTAGGCCCCCATTCAATCGATATCCATTTCATCCAGCGGGTAGTCTCTCACCACAGGTGCAGGTACCACGGTTTGATCGTTATAGTCAGTCATGACCATGTCAGAGCTCAGTCCTGCCTAAGGGTCATCGACAGGATCATTCCGTACATATAAGACATCCCACTCCTCATTTTACATATTGCGGTAATCCATACACTAGGTAGTGTAGATAGGGTTCAGGTGCATGTTATCATTGTGGGAATATAGGACATTTTATTAATCAGTTCCCAAGATTGAGAAAAGGTGATCTAGCTCAGCCTTCATGATTCACAACAGCCTCTTCACCCTCAATACGTACCCTACGACCAGGACCATAATGTACTCAGGGTCTTAGTAGAGAGAGAGTTGGAGGAGATACATCAGGTTTGAGCGGTGGCCTGAACCACGTTTATGCACTCACAGTCCGACAGGATTTAGACGCATCCCCTGATGTTGTCACAGGTATATTGATGATATCTTCTCAAACGGTTTACGGAATTATAGACCCTGGCTGTACATTTTCATATATTACTCCATTTATTGTTAGTAAAAATGCCATGATATCTGAGTTGTTGCCACAACCAGTTGAGGTGTATACACCGGTTGGCGATTCTATTTTAGCTAGTCGGGTCTATCGAGGTTGTACGGTATTAATTAATGATCGTCCAGACTCTGCTGATTT
The DNA here is from genome assembly GCF_019186545.1 of Solanum stenotomum. NCBI lineage: Eukaryota > Viridiplantae > Streptophyta > Magnoliopsida > Solanales > Solanaceae > Solanum > Solanum stenotomum. Next base: position 16,015,719 of record NC_064291.1, on the reverse strand, counting down.
AGTTCAGTTAATTATGCTAGATTTTGATGTTATCTTGGGTATGTATTAGTTGGCATCTTGCTATGCTAGTATTGATTGTTGTGCAAATATAGTCAGATTTTACTTTCCATCTGAGCCATTCCTTGAGAGGAAAGGTAATGCAGCCACACCCACGGGTAAGATTATTTCATACCTTAGGGCTCGAAAGTTGATTGCTAAAGGTTGTATATTCCACATTGTTCATGTAAAGGATATTGGTAAGGACCCGACGTCTCTTCTGTCGATTCCCATTGTGAATGAATTTCCCATGTTATTCCTTGACGATCTTCCTGTAATTCCCCCAGAAAGGGAAATTTATTTCTCTATAGACTTTCTTCCTGATGCACAACCTATATCAATTCCTCCCTATAGAATGGCACCTGCAGAGCTAAGAGAATTGAAGGAACAATTGAAGGACTTGCTCGATAAAGGATTTATCAGGCCAAGTACTTGCCCATGGGGTGCTCCACTGCACTTTGTTCGAAAGAAAGATGGCTCATTACGGATGTGTATTGACAACTAAATAAAGCCACTATTAAGAATAAATATCCTATTTCGCGGATTGATGGCTTATTCGACCAGTTACAAGTTGTCAAATGCTTTTCCAAGAGTGACTTACGGTCTACTTACCATCAGTTATGAGTCAGGGAAGTTGATATCCCAAAAATAGTATTTAGGACAAGGTATGGCCATTTTCAATTCCTTGTCATGTATTTGCGGCATACAATTACCCAGTAGCTTTTATGGATCTTATGAATTGGGGTCTTCAAACCATTCTTGGATGAATTGTGATTGTGTTTATTGATAATATTCTTATATATTCACGGTCGAAAGCTGAGCATGCAGACCACTTGCAAGTTGTATTGCACAATCTTCAAGATTGTTGTTTATATGCTAAATTCTCTAAATGTGATTTTTGGCTTAATTATGTAGCTTTTCTAGGTCATGTTATTACATGTGAGGGGATTAAGGTTGATGGACAAAAGATTGAACCAGTGATGACTTGGCCGAGGTCCTTGAATCCAATGTAGGTTTGCAACTTTTTAGGCTTGGCAGGGTATTACCGAAGGTTTGTATAGGAAATCTCTTCTATCTCGGCACCATTGACAAAATTGACATATAAGCCAACTAAGTTTCAGTGGACCGAGGCATGCGAAAAGAGGTTTTAGGAACTAAAGAAAAGGCTTATCGCCGCACCTATCCTAACTCTTCCAGATGGTAATGAGGTTTATGTTCTTTATTGTGATGCCTCAAGAATTGGCCTAGGTTGTGTTCTGAAACAGCATAGTAAGGTTATTACATACGCGTCTAGATAGTTGCAGAAGCATGAATAGAATTATCCTACACAAGATCTTGAGTTGACTGCAGTTGTCTTTGCCCTAAAAATATAGTGGCATTATATATACAGGGTTCATATAGATATTTTCACCGATCGCCGGAGGCTTCATTATTTACTTAAGCAAAGGGAGTTGAACCTAAGACATCGGAGATGGCTAGAATTATTAAAGGACTACGATGTTGACATTTTATATGATCCCGACAAAGCTAATGTCGTTGCTGATGCGCTCAGCCGGAAGTCCATGGGTAGTCTAAGTGATGTTGAAGCTGATAAGGCTAGAATTACAAAGAGACCTATGCCAACTAGTTAATTTGCAAGTACACGTGGTAGATGTAGGAGGCGGATATATTGTCGTTAAGAATATGTCAGAATCTTCTTTTGTGATTGAAGTGAAAAGGAGGCAACATGAAGATTTTGAGCATAGGAAATTAAGGTAAAAGATTGCACAACTGCAACAACCTTTATTTGAGCTAACTGGAGATGTAGTCCTCAGATACCAGGGTCACTTATGTGTACCGGTAGTTGGAGAGCTGCAGGTGGAATTGTATGAAAAATCATATTGCGGAGATGGTAGCTGAATGTCCAAAATGTCAACAAGTTAAAGAAGAGCATCAGAGGCCTAGAGGCCTAACCCAGTATACTGAGCTTCTGTTATGGAAATGGGATATGTTAAATATGGACTTCATCACTGGTTTACCTCGCACTCCACGAAGGTATGATTCAATTTGGGTAATTATCGATAGGATGACAAAATCTGCTCATTTCATGCCAGTTAGAATGACATATTCAGCTAAAGATTATGCCAAGCTTTACATTTAGGAGATTGTTTGCCTTCATGGAGTTCAATTATCTATTATGTCAGATTAAGGAGCTCAATTTACAACACATTTTTTGAGATCATTCTAGAAGGGTCTAGGCACTCAGGTAAATCTTAGCACCGCTTTTCATCCAGAAACTTATGGACAGGTAGAACGCACTATTCAAACAGTTGAGGATATGTTATGTGCATGTCTGTTGGATTTTAAAGGAAGTTGTATACACATCGACCTCTTATCATGTTCTGTCATAATAATAGCTTTCAAGCTCGTATTCAGATGGCCCCTTACGAAGCATTATATGGGAGGAAGTGTAGGTCCCCTATTAGTTGGTTTGAGCTCGATGAAGTAGATTTTCTAGGTCCCAATCTAGTCCAACAAGCGATTGAAAAGGTTAATCTTATTACAGATCGGCTTCATACAACACAATGTCGGTAGATGCCTTATGCCGATGTTCGATGAAGAAACTTAGAGTTTGATATAGAAGATTGGGTTCTCCTGAAAGTATCGCCTGTGAAGGGCATCATGTGATTCATAAAGACAGGGAAGCTCAGTCTTAGGTATGTTGGACCATATACGATTATTCAGAAGATCGGTATGGTGGCATACGAGCTTGATTTTCCTTTAGAATTGGAAGCAGTCCATCCTGTATTTTATGTATCTATGTTGCGGAAGTGCATTGGAGATCCTTCACATATTAAGCCCATTGAAAATATTTGTATCGCTGGAGGTTTATCTTATGCAGAGGTACCAATAGCGATTTTAGATCAGCAAGTAAGAAAGCTTCGAACTAAAGATGTAGCTTTTGTTAAAGTGTAATGAAGGAATAACAACATTAAGGAAATGAATGGTGAAATGGAAGAGGAAATGAGGAAGGAGTACCCCGAACTGTTTACGATTTAAGGTGAATCACATTTCAATAATTGGCAATTATTTCTTCACAACAACAAAATTAAATTTTTAGAATCTCGAAAGTGCAATTTATATGTCTTCTTATAAGACAGCTATACAAAGCTTAGTAGTTAAAATTTTCAGATTTTCACTTAAGTTTGCGATTGTAACAAACATAGTCTCGCAAATAAAGTCCTATGGGAAAAAAAACTTAAGCAAGGAATTGTCTAGATCCCTTCGCGGGCGATTTGTTCATAAGGGCGGGAGGGGAAGAATGTAAGATCCCGAACTTTTTCTCTACTCTTGCATAATATGAGTCGCTTAGTTTGGCATGGTTATATGAGGTGTATATGACATGTTATCGTAAACTGGAGATTGATATTGCAAATAGGTGGCAATATAAAGGAACTAAACTAAAGTTTTAGATCAAAGAGACCCCTCAAACAAAGTTCTAGATTAAAGAAATGGCTCGGGTAGAACATCGCCCGTTTGAAAAGTTTAAATTATCTCATACCTTGGGGTATGCCTATGAGTGTCTAACATGCTAAGAACAGTTTTTTATGATGTATTATAATAGCACAAGGTTCATATGTTATGTTTTGATGTCAAGAAAATTAGTGAAACTGATAGCATCCAAGGAAGCTCTACTCCATTGAAGGACAAGGATGACGCTTTAGAAACTCCAAGGAGGCCCATAACAAGATCTCAAACCAAGGAGTTCAATGATAAGCTCAATGGGCTTCAATCGCTGATCCAAAGGTTTCTTATTGGGGAAGAATAGCTCAAGCCCAAGGGAGAGGAATTGTCCAAATGCTACAATTATTTGGTGGCCCAAATTCAAGCCCAAGATGAGGAATTTTAAGGTCCAATTTCGTGCAAAAAAGGTCAAGAAGAGTCCAAGAATCAGCCACAACAAGAGTTGCTTTCTGCCCAAGTTTTGAGAGAAGACTAGTCAAACTTTCCAAGATTGTCAAGATTCTTTTCCTAGTTGGGATTTACCTTATTTATTTATTTATATATAGGTTATTAATATTTTCCTTAGTCTATTTATGGTCTCCTAAGTACCATTTAATGCTTTCCTAGAAGTACTAAATTTGTTCCTAGTTAGATTACTTTATTTCCTTTCTAGAGTAGGATTCCTTGTAATTGTTTTTTTAGGGTTTGGCTTCTTGGACGTTTTTCCCTTCTCCTATATATAGGAGTCCTTTTCATTCATTAAAGACAATTTAGATTGATATTAATAATATTTGAGAGAGTTCTTTGAACCTTTGTGACTTGTTCTTTGAGAATTTATCTTTAAACCTTTACTAGTTTCATAGTTTAAGGTATAAAGTAACTTCTTCTTGTGATATCTTTGGTTTCTTTTTGGTATTCTTTAGAAGGTGATTAGTTTCTACATACTAATTATTGTCTTTAGTTACTCATAAAGCGGTCAAGATCCGAATCTATCGTTTTGATTCATTTTCTCAAGTAAAGGCGTTAGATTTCTTCCATAAATCTATACGTTGTTACTTGGATCTTTTCAAGGCCTTAGAACATCTAATCTTTGGAAATTCGTGGATCTTTCCTTCGAATTTCCCATATATTTATTTAGTTTTTTTGTTTCTTTTCTTTGTGCTTCCGCATTCTAATATTTAATTCTCTATTTGTGATCTCCCTTAACCTTGCTGTTATCAGAAACTAAGTTCAGCAAATGTTATCGAAGTTTCTCTAATAATATTTTCTTAACTTTGGGTCCAATATCTTGGATGTTTTCTCCGAATATATAAATAGCTATAAGGCCCATGACCTATCAAATCAAAGGCCTACACGTCTAGTTTGCAACGCACAAAACCTCATATCCAACCGATATCGGAGTAAAAAATTATTAGGGTTTTACCACAGACTGTCGGGGTAGAATCCAGCTCGCGAATTAGGTTGTGTCAAAAATGTGGTATGTAGGCATACTCGACATTTTAAGCCATGATACATTTACTTTTACTCACTTACCAGTAAGAAAGCTTAAATGTGGGTTATAATGGAGTTTTTTCATGATGAAAGTTAGTTTTTGATGATTTCTACCATTAAAGGTTTTCCCTGTGCCTAGAAACGTGATCTCTACACGTGAAAATTGTCTCCCCTTCTATTATCTTTGTTTAGTGCTAGTTTTTGAAGATATAAATTGGTAGTTATTGGTGTTTCTTCAAGGTTTACACTTGGTTAACTAACGTAATCATGGGACACCTTTATGATTGTTTTTATGAAGTTCTACGGATGTTCGTCAAGTTAAGGCCATATGGAAAATTTACTGATTTAAGTTCAATTATGAATTGTTTATAGGTGCGTCGCACCAGTTGTGTATATATAATGTTTGCAAATCTTAGGACATAAGGAGAAACTTTCATGAAGAAATTGTTGTCGTTCAAGCGTTCATTGGAAAAGTATATTAAGGGTAAGCTTTGTCTCTCATTTTCGCGCCCCTCCTGGGAAATTCCTAAAACACCAAATGTGATATTTTGCGTTTCTCTTTCTAGAAAGACCTTCAGTGAAAGGCATTGATATCTCAGCTAAATTATTTTCGCTACTCTATTATTTTGATATTCCACTCGTTCGGATAAATAGAGTTTTCGACATCTACGTGTCATTTTATCGGTTTCCCTGACTATATGTCTACATGGATGAATTCTTATTCTTCTTTGGGTGATGTGACTTAAAATATCATGGGAGACCCTTATTTTAACCTCCCATCTTTCCCCCTCTAAAGTTGTTATGAAAAATCTTTAAAGTAACTCACGATCTTCAAAACTCTTAAATATAACTTAAATGTTTAAACTATTAGAACATTCGGTTTTTGAAATACCTCTTTTATAAATTATCTAGGAACTAAGTAAATCACCTTAAACTTGTTATGAATATCTGTAAGGTTAGGTTATCTTTCTAAAATTCGAGTCAACTTTTAAAGTTTATATGGAAGAACATATGAGGTTCCATGAGATGGTTACATTTTATACGAAAGTGATTGGCAACATGACAATGGAAAAATATAGGTGTTAATCAAGAGGTAGAAGGACTATTGCCTGTATTTATACATATGAGACATTGATGGCCACATGTTGGCGTATATGATCCTGGTTCGCTTTCGAGAAGCACCACAATTGCTAGCATTTGGTTTCATATGTCATGTATTTGAATATATATATATATATATATATATATATATATATATATTATACGTGCATACCGTGCATACTTAAATAGTAGGAAGCCAAATGTAAGCCAGGGAGTTATTTGAGTTTCAGTTTCAGGTGGTACCTCTATTACCCTTTTAAAGTAACTATTTATGATTATACTTCTCGCTTTACATGCCAGTACATTTTTATTCGTGTTGACGTCCCATTGCATGGGGACAATGCTTTTTGTTTCATACGAGCAGGTTAAGGAAGGGATTCTAATCAACCCACCCGTTAGGATTTAGGTTCAACGGTGAGTTGGTAAGCTCCATCTTATCCTGGGGCTATCATTGGAGGTTTACTTTGGTTGTACAATTTGGGTATAGTCGAGGCCTTGTCCCGACGATGCTTATGTCACTCATAAGGGCTATTGTGAATATTTGGGTTTTCCGTTGTATGTTTCAATCTCCAGCCCATAGACTTGGCATGTATATATGTGTGCGTATGTAGGTGCGTCTTCAGTTGTGGCCTGATCGGCTCTCATTTAGGTCATGAGCTACAGGGTCAAAGCTTCACTTTTTAGAGGTTGTACTGCCCAATCTTTTTATTTCACCATTTGGTTAGCTAGTATGTTTAGTGGGTGACTTAATCTAGTAGGGTATCTAGTGCCAGCTATACTCCCTATTTCGGGGCGTGACAGGAATGTCTTACTAGAATAAAACATCAAATTATATACTTGCATTCAATGTAAAAAATTAGATCACAACACTTCTACTTATGTCTTTTCAACATGGTTTTATGGTATATTAACTCAAATAGAAGATGATTTATGCTTCAAATCTGCTTATAATGACTCTCGGGATGTTTTTCTTATATTAAATATCAATGGAGGAAATTAGATATGTGTGAAGTGTAGTTTATGCAAATCTTGCACATAAGAAATCTTGCAAATCTTGCATTTGAGAGAATTCTATTTATTAACTATGGGGTTGTGTCATGTAGCATACCACCTTGTATTAACAGCTATCGACAATGTGGTGATGTATAGTACTGAAAGGATATATCCTTATCGCTTGAGAGAGAAGAAGGTGAGATTCTCATGAGTCAAGGACATCCAAATACATAGAGAGGTTTCTACCCTACATAAAAAACCTCATTATGTAACATTAGGTGAAGAATAGTGCCCTTGATGGTATTTTCTATTGTTGTCAAGTAGAAATCTTTTCTCGTGTTGTATGTTGAAGCATATATTCTATCCTTTCATTAGAACTTCTTATATTTTCTGCTTCACCATTGTCTAGGAGTTCTAATAAAAGGCGAAATATATACTTTACCAAAAAACATGCATAAGGATTTCTACTTGACAACAAAAAAATAATAATCATCAATGTCACTAATTCTTCAGCTCTTGTACATATGATATTGTTTTTTAAGGGTTTGAATCTTCTCTGAGGATTTCATTGTCCTATACTCATGAGAGTCTTAACTTTATGATCCCCGAAGTGATAAGAATATATCCTTTAGTAATGTACATAACCATAATGTCTTTCGAAAACATTAAACAAGCTAGTAGCTACCCGACACAATACTAGTGTTAATGAAGAAAATTTTCTCAAGATTTTTGTGTCCAAGATTTACGTACGCACTGTACTTACACATCCACATTCCTTCATTTATATCTAATAAATATAAAAATATCCCCACAATCATTATATATTTTTACATAGCATAACTCATATTCTATTGTTAACTCATTTCACATTAGATGCGGGTACATCATTTGATGTTGTATTCCAGTAAGCCATCACCCACATGTAGTATATCCCACCAATAACAACTTTAGGAAGAGAACCTCCCAGAATTAGATTGAGATGGGTCAGTCTTCAATAATTGAATTGGCTGATCAGGAGGAGGGACTGCAGTGACAGTGATAATATGATACTTCTTATAACAAAAACATTGGAGAAATTGGTAAGAAAGATCCAAATTTAAAAAGTATTTTCAAACTAGAGAATTAAAACCAGTAGAGAAATATAATTAGAAACATATTAAACAATACACAAATATTTGCTCAAAGAAGAAAATCGAGCCTACTGAATGTAGAGGGTCCCCTTAAGTAAGTTATTCTCTTCAAGTACCCTAGGTTAATGGAATATATCCTCCTAGGATAGAACGATCTTATTCACTGGTGTATCAACACCAATACCCATGGTGTCAGCAAACCACTCAATGGCAGTAAAGTACACTTCGAATACTAGATTTAATAGTAGAAGAAGTCTAAAAAATTTATTCTCTAAAAATGAGAGGAAATCCCTCTATTTATAAATAACAAAGGTTAGTGAGAAAAGGTGCTTATTGTGCCTTAATGGAAAGGTCACAACCTTTTTGAAAAGTAACAATCCTTCGGAAAGGTCACAACCTTTCATAAAAGTCACAACTTTTCATAGAAGTTACAACTTCTCATAAAAGACAAAACTTTTCATTAAAGTCACAAATCTTCATAAAACTCACAACTCTTCTTTTTCCATTCACACCTTTTAAAATCCAACAATCACCCGCATGAATGGGGAATGAATCTAAGACAAAGAAATAGAAAATTGTGTATACTTTACAAGCAAGAATTAATTGCATCTGCATAATTATATTCCCCTTTGAATTTTTGTAGTGAACATAAGTGAGATATATTTTATCAATCGGTAGATGTGATATCCTTGAAACCTTCGAGCTTTAGTGTATTCATAGACAATCATGTCACACAATCAACCTTTTACCATTTATGGTTCTTAAGGTTGTGTTCGTTTCAGCCATGAACACTTCTTAGTTTCATGAGTGTATAGATAATAGGATTTTTTTACAATGATTCTCCTTGAAGAGTCTTTGACTTCACGTATCAGCACACTACTTCGGTTCAAGTGCCAATGATCGCGTGTAGTGATATAACCCAACCAAGGGTTGGGATCGTTCCCACAAGGAGTGGTTTCGAGAATTAATAGAAAAGTAAAATCAAGTTCTAATCAATCATAGCTGTAAATAATAACGAATAAAAAGATACTAAATTAAGGGATTGACACGAATGTCAATTATCAATGGGGGTTTTTAGTGATTAACAACTAAAACAGCAAAAATACAAAGATGTGAGTATAGGGAGACAAGATTCTTGGGATGTTATAGGGATATGGGATAAAAGATACTATCGGGTAGATGCTTTTGATAGTATATCACTGAATATTTGTAACTAGGCTAGACTTTAGTAGGGGTAAATTCTCTCTCGAGCAACTTACCCTGAATCAACTCGATTTCTCTTGAACATCGAGTTACCGCATTTAAGCACAGCCTCTGCCTTGGCCCATTAACTCTCTCGAGTTGAAAGTGTGGGAGAGGGCCTAGGATTCACTCTCTTGAGCTAAACCCACGACGACCCAATAACTACCAGCTATCGATTTAGTAGTCTTAGCTTTAAAACCTCTCTCTCGAGCTAGCCAAAAGAACTAAGATGAAATCATATTTGCAACTACAATCTCAATAAGTTCAAACACAACTACTAAACCAAATCACATTTAAACAGAGAATATACCAACAATAAGCAACACCCAACAATAGATTTAACCCATATTCAAAAAATCACACCCCTAGAATTGGGGTTTTAGCTAGACATGAAAAATAGATAGAAATCGAAACCAACAAGTGTTTCCATCAAGTGGTTAAGATGAATAAATTCTTTAAACACATCAAGGATGAAGATTCTTCGAGACCCACTTCCAATTTCTTGGAATTGAAAATCTTCAAATCTTCAAGTTCTAGCATAATGTCTCCAAAAACTCTAAGAACTAAAACTGAAATATTCTTAGTCTCAAAAAAAAAATTTTCTCTAAAGTATGATACTAAGCTAACAATTTAAACCAGTATTTAGTGTTTAAAAATTTGGGCTGCGGAGGATCACTCGACATAGTTAGTTGGGATCGCCGACACACTCGGCGATTTGACCTTTGGTCTGGTTCATCGCCTTTCTACTTTTGCCTTCGTCATTCTCGTGTTTTGAGGCATTGGGAGATAGAGTGCCACATCGCAGAACTGCTCGGTGACGCGCCGACTGCTCATTTTCATCACAGACTTGACCTTCTCCTTCAGGGCTCAGCACAGTTTAGGCGATCCTCAAGAAGTCTTTTCTCAGTTCATTCAACCGCTTTGTTCCTTTTTGCTTGATAGCATTCAAGGTTAGTCTCTCAATCCAAATACCTAAAACTTAAGGGTTTACATTAGTTATTGAGACAAAATATGCATTTGAGGGCACTAACTCTATCAAAATATAGCCCTAAATAAGTTCAAATTGTGGTTCATCAACACCCCAACTTAAACTTTTGCTTGTCCTCAAGTAAAACTCAAGTTTAGCAATTAAAAAAGGATGCCTCAAACAGTGCTACACAAGACTCAATCATGAATGTACACAACAAGGCTCAATTTACTCATGCAAGGATCAATTGTATATACTCAACGACTCAAGTTCTGACACACCATTATCAAAGATTCTCAAGCTCACTATACTTGCTTCAAATGCAAGTTCAAGCTGAACAAAGGTATTCAAATGCCCTCACACAAAAGAATGATTCCATATTCACACACAATGGTTCAATAATTTAAAGTTCCGTAATCAAACGCAACTCTCACTCTCACAAAGAAGAACACAATTCATGCTTTCACTCATAGGTTTGCCCGTATTTTCCGATCGACATTTGCTTCAACAAACTCAAGATCAAAAAGGTCTTTCCAAGGCTTGTAACATTGATGAGTGCAAAGATATGGTCATTTAGACTGAGTAACTTTCATCCTCATGAAATGTGGTTCTCACAACACTCTCTTTCCTATTCTTTCATCACTTTCTTCTGTGCTCATAAGTCATCCCATTATTCACTTGCATTGATTGCTCGGAAACCCATTTCTTTTTACATTTCTTATAACTTTATTTCACAACCTTTTCTTTTTCTTTTTATTTTCTTTACTCTTTTTATTTTCTATGGAGGGGTTGCATTTTTCTCAACACCATAGGTTAGAGAGGACTTTTCTTGCACTTCTTGACTCGCCTTCTCTTTTCACCATACCCCCAACTTAGTCTTTTTTCCTAAGTTGGCTATTCGATCAACCACAATTCAAGAGGATTATAGGTAGCGGATTAAGAATGGTCATGTTTTCATCAAGTTTCTTCCAAAGAAAGGTAAAGTCAAAGGGTGTTCAAAAAGGGTTCACACACTCACAAGGTAGGCCACAAAAGTGGTATATGAAAAATTGGCTCACACTCTTCGTAGTTGCCTAAGATCAGAGATAGCCTTACTTAGTCGACTGGACCAACGGGGCAAATTCTAGGTGTTATCATGCATGGTTCATAGTATGCTCATCGTACAAGGCATCGACACCAAAGTCAAACAAGACTACACACATTCGTTCGTGTGCAACGTTCTTCATAAGAGAATCAATTCAATAATTTGCTAGTCACATCGAGATGTAAAGAGTTCACATATTGACTATGTAACTTCACTTGGTCTAATCGTAGCCGCACATTCATTTCATTTGATTATGAGCACTATTTGAGTCATCGATATTGATCAAAACCGAGACTCAAATTTGATAAATAATAGCCACATTCAAGTGCATACAAGAGGTGGCAAAATATTTGGAAGGGTCAAAATCATTTACAATTTAAAGCAAAAGGATCCACACGCTCAAACATCCTCTAAAAGCAGCGCATAACACAATACTAATGCTCACAGCCCAAATACACAATCAAAACATCAGTCGTAAAAGCACATAATGGTGGACCTCACCCCACCACAGATAAAAACATTTGTCCTCAAATCCAAATAACATTATATCCAGAATTTAAAAGAAAGAAAGACAGAGAAGGAGGTAAAGAAGGGATCCTGTCTACACAGTCGCTCTGTTTGTCTGGGCATTATTGCCCAATGCGTCATCCTGATCGTGGGCATCAATGCTCGGGGTCACCTTAGGGGGAACAACAGTGCAAGATTCACCAGGGTCTGTTGAGTCTGAGTTGGCCAAAAAGACATGCACAACTTTGCAGAATCCCCGAGCCCATGAAGGAATATTAGGGTCTAGAGTAACGGTCTTCCTGGCAAAATTAGGCCTCTTCCCCTTGCATTCCCTGTGGTTGTGGGTAGTTTCGTAGCTTTGCCTTTTGACGTTGTTGCATCCTCATTTATAGCAATCCATTTGGACTTCTCTTAGGTTGGTGTTATTCTTTCAGCATATTTTGATTTAGACATGTCTGCAAAATCTCGAAGAGAAGTTAGAGGAACATAAACAAAAGTACAGCAGAATAATTTCAGACAGACTCGCCAAACCAGAGGGCGAATAGCTGAATTTCTTGGCAAGCTAGATCGATCTTGCCGAAGGAATTAGCTCTAAAACTGCAGTAAGTAGGCGATGGGAGAACCACTCGGCGTGTCGCTGATAACTTTTGGCGAACAAGGGCAGGCCCACTGAAAGTTTTAGTGCATAAAGGTTTAGGGGTGCAAACAAAGGGTGAAAGAAAAGCCTTTCAGTGAGTCGCCGAGAGCTTTTGGCGACATCAAGCTTCTCACCGAAGGCTATAGAATCAATCATCAAATAAAGCATCAAATCAAGGGAGAGATGGGGACACTGGGCGAGCGGCCGACTGGTTCGGCGAGCTCGACCCAGCTCGCCAAACGGCTCAACGTGCCTATTTTCAACACAACTTCTCGAATTCAACTCCGCAACTCCCAAAAATAAAATAAAAGCATGCACTAGTGCAATTAAGTTAGGACACATAGCACCCAAACACAATCGTTCAAATTTTAATCTAGTTTAAGGCATGCAATTATGGGAATTCAATAGTCACAACTACTCGAGCAAGATTATCAAATTAAATCATGCATTCAAACAAATTAACTCTTAGCATAGAAACCCAACACAATTCAACATGATAATATCATTGCATTTGAGTATGAAATCGATAAAAATAGCTCTGGGTATGGAAACCAACCTTTGATACTGAATAAATTTGGATTGAATTGCTAGGCAGCAATTTAATCCAAGTTTCGAGCACAAATCAAGACTAAAACACTTAGAGAATGCAAAAATAGAGAATAAAGTGCAGGTGTGCGGTTGGGAGAATGAAAATGTATAAAAGTAAAAGAGTTTTGCGAATTTAAACCTTTGGCTTCAAAAGATGTCCAGTTCTTGCCCACTCAGCGACATTAATCGTGACCGCCAAACCATTCGGCGTCACTCTGAGCAATCAATTACTTCGCTGATTTTTACCGAACCACCAGTCAATTTGAGAGTTTAAACGGCGGTAAAAATTGAAATCGCCGATCGGATCGGTGAATCACCAATAATTTCTTGGGTCTGCCACGTTTTATAGACTCTCTCTCAAAGTTGTCTATAATCCAACGACGACCTGAGTCGGGGTCGCTGACCTCTTCGGCAATGCGCCGACTTGACCGTTTTGCTCACCAATCTCCTTCTTTCCTAACACTTCCCGCAATTTATCCTACACAACCAACACACCATTATTTTACAAAAAACAAAAAGTAAGAAAAAGGGTTTTTGGGTTGCCTCCCAAACAATGTCTTAGTTAACGCTGTGGCACAACGCAAGTTAACACCTATTCCTCTTCTTCGGAGTCGGCCATTGTGTCATTAGGCGACTCCTCGTTGCTTTGTAAAAAGAGTAGTCCTATCAATTGGTTCATGTCGGTGTCCTGTAGCTGATAAATCATGGAATTGGAAGTTCTCGTATGATTCAGCATTTCAGTGTTCTCTTTTATCTCTTTCAACACCTTATCTTGTTCTTCGATCTTGTGTTGAATGAGTGATCAATGATCTATTTACCTCCTCGAGTAGTGACACCCATACAATGCCCATCATTATTCAGATTTTGGATGGTGTTTCTAGGAAGTATGGTAGGTTGACGTGGGTTTACTGTAGTGGACAACTGATTCATCTACTGCTCAAGTTACTTGATCGACACTGCATGGGCATCAACTTTTTGACCGATTCCAAAAAAGTCATTTCGCATCTCTTTCACATTCTCATCAGTTGCATTAAACCTCTTCATCATCTTCTGCATCATATCCTTAATGCATGACATACTACCCCCAACTTCCCTATTGCCAGATTCCTAATTTGCTAGTGGAACATAAGGACCAACTCTCTCGTTTATGTTGCCATAGTTGTTCCAGTTATAGTTGTTGTCGCGATTGTAGTTCCTATCACGGACATAGTTATCGTCTCAATTATAGTTACCATAGCTTCGACCATGCTTTCCTTGACCTTTGCACGAATTATCCAAGTTGGAACCTTGGGCGCTGGCTCGAAAATCCCCTGCTTAATCATTGACCAAATAAGCATCCTCCTCATAGCAACATTCCTCAACTAGTGGTGGTGGATTTCTAGTCAGATAGTGTACCACAATCACCTTTTATGCGCATATGCTCACCTACTTCAACACCAACCCAAGTTTTGTCCTCATCTGAGCCATCTCCTCACGAATGTCATCGGCAGATTGACTAGGTATAGCTTAAACTGCAATTGTTCTTCTTCTAGTGTTTGATTTCGTAGTGCTCCATACTTTATTATTTCAAGAAATCTTCTCTAGTTTGTCAACAATCTCCTCAAAAACGCACTCACCATATGAACCTCCAGCGATAGTATCAAGCACAACCTTGCCAGTGTCATCCTGACCTCTGTAGAAGTACTCCTTCAATGACTCATCATCTATGCGGTGATTCGAGACAGTTCTTATGAATGCAGTGAACCTATCCCAGGAACTACTTACTGGTTCTCGAGTAGTGCTACAAAGTTGCTTAGTTTGTCCTTGTGATTCAGCTTCTTGGACAAGAGGAAATACTTGGCCATGAACACCTTGTGCAATTGGTCCAGGTATGAATCGAGTTAGACAGGAGCTCAGAAAACCATATCGTAGCATCTCCGGTCAATGATAGAGGGAAGACTCTCAACCCTATGACGTTCATATCCAACTCCGGTCGTCCCACACAACTCTTGCAAACACCCCACAACTTGTCCATGTGCCTGATAAGTCCAAAAATTGGACTCATTTAGGGCTATATTTTAATAGAAATTGTGTCCTCAAATGCATGTTTTGTCTCAATATCTGATAAAAACCTTGAAGTTTCAGGTATTTAAAGTTTGACGGAAAACATGGATACGATCGAGAAAAAAGGAGCAAAAAAAGCTAAAAGAATGAAGAAATGAAGGTCTGCGAATCGCAGAACCCATTTGGTGAATCGCCAATAGATAACATATCCGCCTTTTGTTCCAGTGTGTTGTGCCTTGAAGGAAAGAATCAAATCGGCGGAAAAAAGGAGCAGTCGGCGCATAACCGAGAAGTTCTGTGAAGTAGTACCATGTCATGCAATGAACTAGAGCATGAAGATGTTGAGGACTAGTGCAAGACGGTGATGAACCACACCAAAGGGCGAATCACCGAGTTGATCGGCGATTCCGACTAACGACGTCGAACGATCCGCTGCAGAACAAATCTGTGAAAACTATAAATACTAGTTAGAGTTGTAGATTTAAGTGTCGAACTAGTATTATATTTTTCATATAGAATAGTACTTTTTAGTATTTTTTTTCTCTGAATTTGAGAGGGTTTTGAAGACTTGAAGAAAAAGAAGGTTTCATTTCCAAGGATTCTTCATTCTTGGCCTGTAACAAGACTTAAATTTTCATACTCATTTGAATGCAAGTTCATTTAGGTATAAATTTCTATCTCTTGATGTGTGGCTAAAAAGCCCCATTCTTGGGGTGTGATTTAGCGAATATGGGTTAAAATTGTTGTTGGGTCTTGTTTGCTGATAGATTAGACGTAGTTTAATGATGATTTCGTCTAGTAGTTGTGGATGAATTTAACAAATTTGTAGTTGCAAATACAAGTTTATTTATGTGTTTTTGTCTTGCTCGAGAGAGAAGTCGCGAAACCAAGACTACTAGATTGATGACCTAAGGAGTGGGTCGACATGAGGTTCAACTCGAGAGAGTGAACCCTAGTCCCATATCCTAACACTCAGCTCGAGAGAGTGAGTGGGGTAAGGCGTAGGCTGGTCTTCATGCGGCAAGTGGGTGTCCGAGAGGAATCCATTTGAAACGGGCTTAATCCAAAAGCCTTATTCCCCGACAGCGGCGCCAAATTTTGATACGCTCAAAGTAAACCTCCCTAAAGAAGTAAAAGCGATCGTTGTTAAATAAAGAACCAAACTTGTAGGTTGGGGTTGATCCCACAAGGAATATGTTGAGACTTAAACTTAACTCACTATTATATTCTTTTAGTCATCTTATTTCTGAGACAAGTAAATAAAAAGGTGGGTGGGGGGGGGGGGGATTTGTGAAACAAATAACTGGTTGTTGTTTAAGTAACAAGTAAGAAGGATTCAAACTTTGTTATTATCAATATGATAAAGAAACTAGGGTGTATGTGTTCTCCACAAGCTCTTAACGCGGTAATCCTAATAATAGTAATCATTTATTAGTGTTTTACATGCAAAGTGAGTAAGATAGATATCCCTAAATGATTGGTGCTCCAAATAGGGAATTTCACCTCGCACCTTGTTCCGGCTACGTGAGTATACTTTACTAACCCTTACTTTTACCTCAGATTAGACATCATATCAACGTATGGCTTAGTTTACACCCTCGGACCAATTGACATTAGACTACTAGATAGTATCACACTAAATCTCTGTTGATAATTCTTCTTTTATTAACTACCTCCTTGGTCCGGCAAGTAGCAACAGGATGAGTTCTAATACCTGCACTCGTTAAAAAGACTTCTAAGCATAAGAATTACCAATACATGCATAAACACAATTAAAAAATTACTTAGTTATTATTCAGACATTGTTAATTTCTCATGGTTCCCACAACCCTAGTTGTGGATATATACTCATGCTTGAAAGTACACAATTCATGTTTTGATAATAAGAATTCATGAACTTACGTTTAGATTAGAAGAAACCCGAAATCTCAAACTGATTTTCAAAGAAAAAATCTTATAAACCAAAATCCATAAATTAAATTGCCAAAGTTTGCAAGTTAATTCCGTAGATAATATCAAGAACTAAAAGTAAACAAATAATGTCTAACCCCCAAAAATGAGGTTTACATACGCTATTTATAGAAAAATAGATCCTAAACAAAAAGGAAACAAAATAAGGAAATAAACTTATGGGACGCTGCTTTGATCGACGACTCAATTTACGGACCGTGGTCGACCTAGGTCAACAATCAGAACTTTTCTGCTGGACCTGGAACCATCATTCTCTGATCATCATCAACGGACGAGCAGGACGTACTGGGACCGTAGGTCCTCTTTCATGGCTCCACACTTAGCAATTTCATCAGGTACTGGAACTTCAACTCTCTAAACACCTTCTACGGATGTGCAGGACGGCCCATAGGTCACTTGGTAGTTCCACACTTGGTCATACTTCCCTGATGCTCCTATATACGCCTGCCCATCAACGGACCGTAACAGGACCTACGGTCAGTAGGTCACTTTGTGGGTGGCCACTTCTGCAAAATTTCAGCTGTCATCTCACTCAATCCGTCCAAGCCTATTTCCTGCAAACATAACACATAAAACATTATTTCCAATATAAAATGGCCCTAGACACACATAACTCTTAAGTGAAATGCATCAAAAATACCTTAAACTCACGGTATATCAGAAGTCCAATGAGATTTCAAATAATTGGATGGAACTGCACCGGTTCGGTAATTGGATGAAAAATCTAGCTATTCAAGTTGTGTCTGACTTCTATAAAGGGATAAGAATGTAAGTAGGGCACCGAAATTGTTATTTCCAAATGATAAATCCCTGAGCTTTCCAAATCTAAAGAAATTAGAAATTGGTCGTTCAAGATGGTTATTACCAAGGTCCAAAGCCTCTATGTTGGTGAGATTCCAAAGAGGTTTAGGAATAGGCACCAAGAGATTACAATCACTCATGTCCAAGTCATGAAGTGAAGGTTTTAGACCTGAAGAATATGAATGCGACAAATCAAGATGCGTCAAGCTAGAAAACTCACCTAATTTAGGTGAAATGAGTGATCCAGAGAAATTATTATAAGACAAATCAAAATCTTTTGTCATTGAAGAGTCAAAAGATGTTGCTATTGGAATGAAACTTGCCTTGAAGTAGGCTGCAACAGAGATCAAACCTGTCTTGTTGTCTTGTCACAATGAACTCAATCCCATGAGCAACAATATGTTCTCTTGTTCTGTAAAAGAGTTCTTGGATATGACTGAATCTCTTGGAATGTTGTGTCATAAGAATAATCTAAAGCATTAGAATTAACGCTAAAGATGTTCTTGAATTGTCGAAGAGAAGGAGATTGATTTTTGGGGCACAAATGAGATAAGGATGGGGAGAAAACAAGTTGATAGAGAAAGGGATATACCATAAAAAATATAAGTTTTACACAACCCATTTCTTGAATAAAATGATCAAAACTAATTAAGTTGGTGGAGAAGAAATTAAGATATATTTTCTTTGTGTGTCTATTCAATAATTGATAAGGTATGTATAGAACAAATTAAGCAAAGAAAATTTTGAAAAACTATAATGTATAATTCTTAAAGGAAGAACATATATAGATTCCCGTGCCCCTATTTTTCATTTTGACTCTTAATTAATTAATTGAACACAACTTTCCCTTTCTATTACAAAACAAAGAGATAAAAAAAAACAGGAAGAAAATCTCTACTTCGCTTTCTCTCCTCCTCAAGATACACATGTTAAAGCATTTGACCTTGTGTTTGCTAGAAATTTAACTTTCAACAAAAGAATGAGACTTTGTTCCAATGAAAATAAAAGGCTCAATTTAAATGTTTATTAAAATAGTAAATGTTATGATATTACGTAGAAGAATCATAAATTAAGATAAATGAAGAATGAATAAATTTGTTCTCGACTGATATCCTTATTCATAGGATAATAAAGTCTTCGTAAAACATCAAAAACTATGAAACTAAAAGCTTGTATTAATCCCACATTCTCAAGTCAATGCAAAAAATCCCACCACTTGTAAAAACAAATGATTTTGTCTCATGCCTTATTATAAACAAAGACGTCACAAAAAAATATCTTTGTTTTTCTCTCATAACAACCCTCCACACAACTTCCCCTTTTCTATTACAAAAAAAAAAACAATTTATCCGGGAAGAAGTTCACCACACAACTTAATTGGTTAGGATCCATAGACCTTTACAGAAATATTACAATTGTACTAGCTCTAAGGAATAGGATAGTCAAGAATGTGTAGTTCATTTATAACTTTATATCTTTGGAATAGGACAGTCAAGAATGTGTAGATCATTCAAGGCACATTAGCATGGAGTACACCTCATGTTTGTACAGATGTTAGAAACCAACATCCGTTGCAATAGAATAGATGGGGAAATTCGGATGGTCATTCGCCGACCCAAATGATATTTTTGTTGAGATGGATTGGGTTAAGATAGATTAAGCAATGGGTAACCAAATTTGAAGTTTCACCATAAAAATATAGTTTTTTTTTTACTTTTTGAAATATTTCTATACAAGCTTTTGACAACAAATCCATAAAAATTAAAACATGAAACAATGAACATCTAAAAATCTTAGTTTTGTTACTATCAAAATTCTGAAAACTAAACTAAGAAATTACCTCTTTTTGAAACATTTTGCCCCATAGTTTTTTGAAGTTCCAGCCAGAACTCATCCCCCCCCTGTTCTCATTGAATGTTTTGGTGTGTGTAACAATTTTAGTTGTGCTAAGTTAATGTTTTTGCTATGACATTTGTCTTCAATTAGGTGTTTAAACTTTCTCTCACTAGTTTTTGGGTTTTGATTTAGATTTTTTAAAGAATCGATTTTGCGTGGTCGGATTTTTCCAACCACTTTTGAAGTCGGTTTGAGGACTTTTTTAATAGTGAACAAAATATTAAATATAATCTTACAATTGAATCTAGGAGATGTACACAAATCTTACCCTTACCTTTTTGAGATAAAGAGGTTGTTTCTTATTGATCCTCAATTCATAAGATGAGTTTATGAAGACCTCTTTTGAAGTCGGGTTTTTTTAATAGTGGACAACATATTCAATATAATCTCAAAAGTGAGTTTGAGGAGGCTTAGGTGTACATAGATTTTGCGCATACTTTTGTGTGATAAAAATGTTGTTTCGAATATACTCATGATTCAAAGAAAAGTTTAGAACTTGGTTATAAAGAAAAAATATGACACCAAAATACCAATAGAGAAAAAAAAAATTATATTTACTCATAGATATGCTTTGAGTGATCAAATAGTACAGTTTTTTGTTAAAAATAAAATTAAAAATTGCAGGATGATATATAGTTTTATGGAAAAATTAAGTAGTTTTTGTTGGTAAAAGTACAAAATTACAATTGAAAATAAAATAAAGAAAATAAATTATTTTCAGGATGAGTCATGGATATCTCGCTCTCTTTAAGGAGATACAAGCCCACCACAACATATCTTTTCACTAGTCCAGTAGTAATCCTCTCACTTGTCCACGCTAGGATATAACAAAGTCCGACCACAAAGTACAACTCAGCATACACCGGACAAGAGTTAAGTCTAAAGTTCCATAAAAAGAACACATCCTTTCAAATAATAAGAACTTTCCTTTTTACTCACTTTTATGCATTCTCTATTTTCTTATACATAAAAATAAAGTAAGACCATCACTATTTATCGGAGGCAGAAATTCTTCCTTGCAATGAATAGGAAGATTGTGGGGCTAGATAACTGGCCTAAAGAGAGGTTGCATGAGTTACAAGGCATAAAAAGGTAAAATAATGAGTGAAATAATGAATTTTCAATGAGAAGTTATAACCATGGCTTACAACATTCAATCACTAAAAAAAGGCAATTACTCCTAACGTTCTTCTAACAGAAGAGATTGATGAAAACCACAAAAGTTAGAGATAAAAAAGGCACATGACGGCTCGTTAAAAAAGAAATTGACTACACTTAAAAATCATATATAACTCGACCACCCTCTAGTAAGCTTCACTCATTATTCCCAAAATATTCTTATTTTTTCTTTGTCATTCTTCTTTGTTTCCCTTTGTAATCATAATCCAGATCGTTCTTGAATTCACAAGCCAGCTTATTTCTCACTCTTGCGCTCCTCCTAACCGATGACTCACCTTCTTGAGCTTTGTTACGTGCATTATATGCCCTTTTCTCCATTTTTTGTTTGGCCAATATTGGATTACCTGTTGTAGGTAATCCACACACAATTTTGAGACAAAATATGGGTTCCTTACCAATTTCTCTCAAAATATGGGATCTAAGTTCAAGCGCGATAGAATACTGAAGAGTTTCATTTGGGTTATAAACAATGGCGTTGTTGAAAATCAATAAGAGATCTTTGAAGAAGCTGACAATTTTCAAGTTCGAATAAACATCTTGTTCTAAGTTGTTTTGAATAACCTATAAATCCATATGCTGCTTAATTGGCTTAAAATAATATAGATCTTCCTGAAAAATAATAAAAATATTAGCACTCATAAGGAATATATAATCCATATTTCTATGATGCTTATATTATATATTTGACCTCACAATGAGTTTAAAAAGAAAAAAAATGACTTCTGGTATTAAACATGTCAGATACTCCCTTCTTTCTGATTTTATGTAGCACTATTTTATTATCGATCTATTAAAAATATATGACATATGTTTATATTTGAAAATAATCAAGCTATAAGATTTTCATTTTACCATTAGTGAAAAGTTTTATAGTCACACAAATATTACAATGTATTTAAGACCACGAGTTTTAGAATTCTCTGTTTTGTGTCGAGTCAAATTAAACATGTCCTTAAAGGCTAAAAAAAAATGTGAAGTTTAAAGTTAATCATGTTTAAATTAAGAAAATACAATTTTTTTTTCATAATAGATTAAAGAGGAAAGAACGTCACATGAAATAGCAGAAATGGAGTATTATTTCTAATTGTCTAAGTTTTAGTTCAGAATTAAAGTACAAATATAAGGATAACAAACCACAATATATAGATTAGCAATGTATTTACATGACTGGGAAGTCGAGATTCAAAAAGACAACAATGCTTGTGAGATCTCACCACATTAAGGATTTTTATGAAATCTTGATTAATATTCTCCATCTTTTCATTCGATTTATCATCATTTTTTTTCCTGATTTAACTTTATTCTTTCTTCAGCTTCGTGCTTGAAAATATTCAGAGATTTTTTTCTACATAAGCATGGCATAAATAAAGATATTAGTAATCATATTACCTTTTTGTTGTCAAACTTATAATAAAATATGTGGATATATAATTTCAGCCTAATATGGCTAATGGTGAAAATTATAAACACTTGATAGAAACCATCGAGAACAATAAAATATGCATTCGAAGAGAGATGAAAAATAATTGTACAGAATATTTGAGAAATAAAGACCGTAACATACAAAGAATTGCTAGTTGGAGAATCTTAGTAGCTCTGTTTGCTGAGTTGCTAAATTTTCAATTTATAGTTGAGGGTTCGACTCCTACTTTGTAATCCCCTTCTCCATTTTCCCTTTCCCTAACCTCAATTTAAATTTATTTTTTAAAAATAAATAAGAATTTTTAGTTTGGAAAAATACCCAATAATATGAAGTTTTTTCTATTGGAAGAATTTAGCAATTTTACTTATCAAAATTTTATTTTTTCCTTTTTAATTTGTTTACTAGAGTACCAAAAAATTAAATTTACAAACATTAATTTGGAAATTAAAAGTATACAACTAATGAATAATTATATGTGGGCAATTATCAAAGCTAACAATCAATTAGTGATTTTTATAAGAAAAACATGAATTAGCTACGAAATTTGTTGTTAAAAAGTATATACCTAATAGTAGTATTGTTTGACAATTTTTCCTAAATATATTAACAATGTAGTTTTGATGTTTAGTGATAGGGGTCATTCTTTTCTCTTCCTTTATTTTTTTAATGATAAAATTGGAATCAAGAACACTTTAATTGACAAAAAAATTGAACATTTTAGTGTTGATTATACCAATTAGTGATAATTTATTTATGCCCTAACTCCTAAGCTTTAGAAAAGATACATATCTTTGAATATATTTTGTGTCTCCTAGATAATTTTCGTTTTGTAAAAATCATTATATAAATATGGATGGAAATTTTTTTTGGTGAAAACGCACAATTCTTCAGACATCATAAGTAAAAATATAATGAAAAAGGAGAAAAAAAGGATTTATGAAAAAGAAAAACCATACTGAAGTGGAGTATCCCCTAGTTTGACTTGCTCTATCCAATAATCTCTGTAAGTCTTTGTAAGTTTATCTGCCATCAAATTTATGAATCCACTCTCATCATCTTCTTCGGTAAAATTTGTCTGCTATAGACTCTTAAAACGCCCCTTTAAACTTTCATACTTGATCTGGAATTGTAAAAAATGAAAATTGAAGAATACATCGATGTCGATCTGAAATGGAATTTTAGAATTCGGCAGCCACCATTTCCCAATTTTCTAATCAATGGCGTCGCACTGAACATGCCAGCACCATATCTTCTTCAACTTGCTCCATTTTTAAAGAAGGTTTAGAGTTTTAGAAGAACTAAATCACTTGGTAAATTTATAATCCAATTTTTTTCTTCTTAAAATGGGCCTTGCATTAATTAGGAGTGGTTATATTTGATAAATATCTTATGTTGGTCAAATATGAATTGAATGAATAAGACTAGCTAATGAAAATGTGGCAAAAAGAAACAAGTTGAATTCCCTTTTCTAAAATAACATTTCTTTTTCTTACCATATTAGTGTTTTGTTATGAAATTGTTCATTTTTTCCAAGCTGAATTTGGAAATATTACTCACTTTTTTTAAAAAAAAAGTTGTCAATTTTTTTTATAAAAGAGAAATGAAGCGACCGTTTTACAAACACTATTAGTTGGTCTCCCGCTCTAAGTCTAGAGCAATCTATTGATTTGTCCTGACTCACCACACTCATAGTAGGACTAGGAACCATAATATACAGAGAAGAATCTGAATATACTGAATGGTCAACATGACCTGAAAACCTCTAACAACAACCCTGAGATGTTTGAACCAAGTTGTAGGAGCCTTGTCCAAAATAACCTCCCTCGGATGCTTGAATAGCCGCATGAACAGGTCTACTAGACCGAGAATGAAAACCCCTCCTTGAATATCTTCTACCTCCTAATATGAGGTGACACTAAAATAACAAGAAGGGCAAGACCTCTTGTCCATCAAATTCCTTAACTCCTTGCAGCGCATAAGCAATCAAACTCCATGGCTACCTCGACCACTCTCCAAAAAGAAGCCTCAAATGAGGTTTTTTGATAAGTTACTGCACCGATATGATGACTCAAACCTCTTGTTGACCCAAAACCTACAAAAATTGCAATAAACTAACTTTCACCCAAAACAAATACCAAACTTCCCTCGAAACCTTTGAAAAATCAACCAAGACGTCTCCAAGGCCTAATATCATCCCCCAGGTCTGATGGGATCGTCAAAAATTCAATCAACGCGTTTTAATTCCAAATGTTGACCAAGGTCAACTCCTGCCCTAATTTCACTTAAACTTCCAACTCAAGGGCTCAAATCCACATAATAACTCAAAAACTGAAAACGACAACATACCTAGACCAAATTTTACATTCTAGAGCTGATGGAACTAATGGAATTCCATTTGGAGACTCATAGCACCAATTGTTACCAAAAATAACTTTTGACAACTTTAACTCTCTGAAACTCTAAAACTTTAAAAAATCACAACTTTTCAATGAAATTTCAAAAATGACTTCATAAATTGATCAAACATGACTTGGGGCAACTATCGGAAGGGGTAAAATGGAAATTTTCTGAAAATTCCTAAAAATGACCTTCAAGATCATTGCCGCTCATGGCCTCTAGCCATGGTAGCACTTGTTCTCAACATATGTTAGAGAGTCGAACAAGTAATCTTAGTAACCAATGGAATCAAGTACGCACAATAAGAAAGAAAAATGGACTTTACTAGACTCATCTGGTACTTGTGAGACTTATGAACTTAATGCTCTGATACCAACCTTTCATTACCCGAAATCAGGAAAGTTATGACACCTAGCTCAACTGCACAAAAAGGGGAGCCAACCCAAATAACTCAACCCAAACACAAAACATAAATATAAGAAAGGTAACAGTTTAAGTCAACAAGTAACTCATTTTATGAAATATTTAAAGAAATGTGGAAAACTCATACAAAACCATCCCCAAAACATAAAGATACATATACATGCCTCTGTGAATTTAGGTACAGCTCAATGAGTTTTAAAATCATCCAAAGGAGGGAAACCAACATAAAGTAAGAGGATATAAGACATCCAGGAATTATGCATATCAACCAAGCAGTTATATTAGAATCTTGAGAGAATTTATCTTACCACCACTACCGATCACGGCTCAAAGGTAATTGGCTTCTAAGTTGCATAAAAAGGTATAGAAATAAATAAATGTGAGTATGAATCGACATGTACTCAACAAAATTATCAACTGACCCTTATCCAAAGCGATGGCGAGGATCAACCCTAAACTACCCTAACATGTTCAAACTCGAATATCAAAACATCTATATAAGACTTAGACTAGCAGCTACGATTGCTTTTCATGACTGCAACTGAGTGCTCAGTGCTCACGATCGAAACCTACCAACCCAAATGATCATCACGAATGTGACAAACCCCTCACGAGCGTAAATTCCCAAACATAATCAAACCCGACCTAGCTAGATTTTTTATCAGATGTGCATTTTACTCTCTCCATTCACTTTTACTTGTTATATTTGGACTTTACACCGCCATTAATAATATACTTATTGACATGACTATTTTACCACATTACCCCTATTAATATTGTTTAGTATTAAGTCTTGGAAAATTATTTGGGAAGTAAGCTATTAATGCTAAGGGTAGAACATTTAAAAATAATTATCTTTTCCTAATATGTGAAAAGTGACAAGTAAAATAAAAATAAATTTTAGAAAGTACACAAGTAAAACTGAACAGGAGAATGTTAAACTAACCTTATTAATAATGCTATGAAAATCTAAATTTGTCTAGTACTCTACTATTTTATGTGGTTATTCAATATTATGGGTAGTATAAAAAAACTATCTTGAATAGTGAAAATGAACAAGTAAAATGAAACATTTATTTTTAGTATAGGGAATACTCCCTCCGTTTATCTTTACTTGTCCATTATACTAAATATAGTTGTCAAAATTTACTTATTTAGTTTGAAAAATCAAGAGATAATTTATCATTTTTGTCACGCCCTGAGCCTACACCCTGGGCGGGACTGGCACTCGAGAACCATTGCTGGCCCCAAGCAAACCCTTTGCCTAGCTAAACGCTCAGCGAAAGACTTTAAGCATTAATAAGATAAATCAAATGCAAATTTACTCAAATGTCTCAAATACACTCAGAATATTTGAGAAACAAACATTCAACTAGCCAAAGTGGCAACCCAAGTCTTAACATAAACAACTTAAAATGGAAAGACTAATGAACTATAACTATCCGTCTACGAAACCTCTAAAAATATGAGGGATGTTGGGACAAGATCCTAGATCATCCTAACAACTGAAAATGCTAAATATATGAAAAAGGGATCCTCCGAAAAGCAAGGATGCTGACCAAAAGAATATGATTGCTCGACTTGATCAACGAAATGCTGGATGTTGATCATGGTTACCTGTATCAGCATCATAAAATGATGCAGGCCAAATGGCGTCAACACATTAAATGTACGAGCATGTGAGGGGAAAACTAAAAATGACATAAGCTTGAACTGAAATTTGAAAGAAACACTTACCTCAGCTTTACTCAACTTATGGATACTCAACTCAATGCAGAAATAAAAAATAGTAAAGATGTAGTTTCTATAAATCATTTAAAGCAATAGATAACATCTGAAAATATTGCAAAATACAATAATATCTTAGTTGTAAATAAGAATACAAAAATAAACTTTGTTTGGGAGATTCTCTAACCGACAACTATCACTATGGGCTATTTGATGATACAACGTCTCACCCACGCTGCTAGAAATGTCATGTAACTTGTCGGGATATAGAACGCCTCAACTAGGTGGATCCATTATTCTCTGCTAAAAAGTATAAAGGAATCATCTAAAAAAATTGACCCTTTCTACCCACGTTGGCTACATGATTTATGGAGACTTGAGTTATTATGAACTCGTCCCCATGTCGGTGCTCAATACTACTCCAAAAATACTCAGCTCATATGTTTAAGAACATAAATCTTTCTATGTGATTTGAGGTTATTACTCAAAAACTTATCTCTTAAACGAGATGAAACTCAAAATTAGTCATGAAAACTCATTTGGAAATCAGGGTTTCCTCTCATCTTAAATGTGAAAACATTTACTCTTTGGAAATACTTAGTTCCCATATATCATTTTAAAGAAATGAACTTGTATTTACTCTTTCTCAAACTCAATTCTTAAGTCTTTAAAACAAGTTTAAAATGATTTTCAAAGACTTTTGAAAGACTATAAGCACTCTCTTGACTTGACTCTTAGCTGTATCTTGAATTTGAATTACGGAGAATGGTCTAAAATACCCCTCAAGTATTTGAATTGGTACAAAGTTACCCTCCATGCATCTATCGGCCCTAAAATAACTCTAATGTCCACCTTTCGGGTCAAAAATACCCTCGATGTTAGTCCTTTGACTCATATTTGCCCTTATTTTGAATAGCTCCGTTAAAGTAAAATTATTAAATATTTATTTAGTGTATTGCTTAATCTAATTGGTCCAAGTTTAAACCCTTCTCAAATGAATAATAATAATGATATTTTAAAAATTCTATTTTTCTATAAACCACTTATGATTCATATTTTAACCCGATACACTTGAAAATAATATCGAAAAAATAATTAATTTCGTGATATCTTCCTATTGGCCTATTTTAAATCGACCCCAATTTATTCTAATGTAAGTCAACTCATAAATGGGGATCCAACTAAAATCCATACTTACCTCGATTGATTCTCCATCTAAAAAATTTATTATTTTCATTAATATAAAATTTTCTCTCAATTATCAATTGTCTTGTTCATTTTCTCTTTTATTCCTTTTTGTAATCTCTTTTTTTAATTAGGATATCTGGGACTCAAACTTGAAATGAACTCACATATTTATATTCTTTTAATTAGTATTATTGTCATGATGGGATGAGGGTGGGGAAAAGAGACATGTTATTTTTATTCTTTTATTTTTAATTTTGGGAACACACAAAAGAAAAATGTAATATTTGTACATATTTGCTTAATTAAGTCATCTTTTATTGAACTAATTATTTCTATAGGAATGCATCGTTATTTTCGTCCATTTTTTCTCTTGTTTGTCATAAAAAAAAATTAATGGTAGACAAGATCCAAATAGGAAAAAAAGGAAAGAGATAGGAAGTGAAGGGCCGGGGAGGGAGGAGTGTAGAGAGTAGATGCCTAACCTTTTTATAATTTTAAATTTACTATGAAATTCGAAATCAAGTCAATCATGTGAGCTTATATATTAAGTAATTTGAAATTATTTTAACAGAAAAGAGCCTAAATTGCCCTTAAACTATGAGGTTTGGTATAGTATTACCCTCCATCCACCTAAAGAGTGATTTGTTAGACATAAGGGTATTTTTTAGCCAAAAGGTGAACTTCAGGGGCATTTTAAGGCCGATAGGTTGATGGAGGGTAATTTTGTACAAATTCAAATACTTGAGGGGCATTTTAGGCCCTTCTCCATTTGAATTATGGATTCAAGGGTTATGATCTCATTTATGGATGATCTCCATATGTTTAAAGGTACCTTAGAGTATAGAAAACAACTAGAAAACATAGGTACAATTCGAGGAAACTCAAACAGAAAGAAGTGGGAAAGGGTAGAGGACCTGGCAACCCTGGTGTACAGAGTGGCACAGGCGCCCCATGGGGTAAACTATAGAACACTTCCTCTGGCGCATGGAGTGTCGCGGTGCGCCAGACCCCTGCCCAGAAAACCCAGAAATTTTCTTGTTCGTGTTTCGACCCTAAAGCGTCTAGATTTGAGTGGTTTCTTTCCCAAACAGTTAGATTCGAATACCCAACCAAAGTATACAAGAATCTACTAAAAAAACCTCAAATTACATCAAATCATCTCAAGAACACCTCCAAAACCCATCAATCAAGAATCAAACGAAGCTTCAACAAAATTCATCAGGAATTCATATACTCTACTGACAAGAACGTAAATACGCTGAATTTAATCATGATTGGCACGTGGGTGAACGAACCCAATGCCATGTGATCTCACATACCTCTTAGGGACTAACCCTTGGCGAAATCCGCAAGAAAAATCTCAAGAATGCGATGAACCTTGGCTTTTCTCCTCTTTTCTTCTCTATTCTCTTCTCTCAAGCCCTAGCGTAATTTTGTAATTATGTAAACTGAACCAAATCAATTTAGACCCAAATTAAATTACTAAAAATGAATTATACTAATTGTTTCGGGAAAATACCAAAATATCCATTCTTAAATCCGGGTGACTTTCCTTAATTGGACAACCCAACTTCAAACGGGCATATCTCTCTCATACGAGCTCAAAAATTAGCAAACTCAGTGGCGCTGGAAAGATATTTCAAAGACCTTTCATTTGATATCTTGTGTCACACTAACTCATCTTATACTGAGAGTTATGGTCTTTTGAAGTTGACTCAAAACTCATACTTAAGATAACTTGTCAAATTTTAGATTTTCATTATTTCCAAAAATGTTTCTTTCTAATTATTGCTCTTTCAAATAGCAGGGTGTTACAATATCTCCCCGTTGGAAGTATTCGTCCTCGAATGAGATTATTCTAAGTTGGCTAAGGGTGTAACATCTAACATTCAGCTCAAAAAGCAAGCAAAATATAAATACAACATGCCAAGTTAAAACAAATGCCAAGAAAAGGATTAGTACCTTAATTTGGAATTTCTCTAGACCCAAAGTGATGTGGGTATCTCTTCTTCATATCGTCCTACAAACTAATTTCTCCAAAGAACCTTGATTGATGCTACTTCCTTGGTTCTTAACTTGTGAAACTGGCAATCCAAAATCTGAGCAGGAATCTCATCATAAGATAAGCCATCCTTAATACTAATATCTTCAGTGAGTATTATAAGGGAAGGATCGCCCATCCAATTCTACAACATGGAAATGTGAAAAACCGGATGAACCACATCTAACTCTTGGGGTTGGTCTAACTGATAAACTACGTTACCGATCCTCTTGGAGATCCTGTAAGGATCAATATATCGGGGACTAAGCTTTCCCTTCTCACCAAATCTCATAACACCCTTCATGGGTGAAACCCTCAAGTATATCCAATCATTTACTTCAAATTCTAAGTCTCTTCTCCTAACATCAGTATAGGATTTTTGACGACTCTGTACTATTTTCACCCTCTCTTGAATAACCTTCACTTTCCCTATAGCTTGATGAGCTAAGTCTGGTCCTATCAATCCAGCTTCACCAACTTCAAACCATCCAATAGGAGATCTGCATCGTCTGCCACAAAGAGCCTCATACGGAGCCATTTGGATTGTAGAGTGGTAACTATTGTTATAGTCAAACTCAATGACATGTAGGGTATCATCCCAATTCTCCTTGAAATCAATCACACAAGCCCTCAACATATCTTGAAAAGTCTAAATGGTGCGCTCTGCTGGACCATCACTCTGAGGATGAAAAACAGTACTCAAGTTCACCTTTGAACCCAAACCTTTCTGGAATGCTTCCTAAATTGTGCAGTAAATTATGCACCTCTATCTGAAATAATAGACACCGAAACTTTATAAAGTCTGATTACCTCTTGAAATATAACTTTGCATAATATTCTGCTGAATGGGTAGTATTTACCGGTAAGAAATGGGCTGATTTAATCATTCAATCTACAATCACCAAAATCGAATCATGTTGTTTGCGAGACTGTGGTAAACCTGTGATGAAGTCCATATTGATCATCTATCACTTCCATTCCAAAAGATCTATATTCTGAGCCATACCAACAGGCCTCTGGTGCTCTACCTTAACTTGTTGGCAATTTGAACACTTAACAACAAACTTTGCAATGCCCTTCTTCATACTACTCCACCAATAAACATCTCTCAAATCACGATACATCATTGTGGAACCCGGATGGATAGAACATCTAGAGCTATGAGCTTCCTCCATGATCCTCTCTTGGAGTTAATCCACCTTTGGTATACACAATCTACCTTGATACCTCAATACACCATCCCCCCCCCTTGTCCAAAAGCCATAAATTATTGCTTATGAACATTTGCCTTCAATTCAAGCAAAACAGTATCTTGCTCTCGTTTCTCTTTACTCCGGACACTAATGATGATTCAACCCCATTCATCACCACTATTCCTCCTTCATCCATTAAACGAACTCCTAATCGGGAAAGTCTGTGCACATATTTAGCTAAATCTTTCTTATCTTCCTCAAAATGGGAAGACAATCTCCTCAAGGCATCAACAACAACGTTAGCCTTACCTAGGTAATATAGGATACTTATGTCATAATCCTTTAGTAACTCTAACCACCTTCTCTTTCTGAGGTTAAGCTCTTTCTGACTAAACACATGTTAAAGGCTCTTATGATCAGTGAACACATCTACATGAACACCATAAAGATAATGACGTCATATTATCAAAGCAAATACTACCGTAGGGAACTCTAGATCATGGGTTGGGTAATTATTCTCCTGATCTTAAGCAATATGGTGGCATAAGCGATAACTATACCATTTTGCATTAACACACAACCCAAACCAACTCTAGACGCATCACAATATACCACAAAACCTTGGGTACCCTCTAGTAAGGTTAACAATGTGGCAGTAGTCAATCGTTTTTTCAATTACTGAAAGTTTTCTTCACAAACTTTAGATCATTGAAACTTAACTATCTTCTGAGTCAACCTTGTCAAAGGATATGAAATAGATGAGGACCCATCGATGAATGTTCTATAATAGCCAGCCAATCCCACGAAACTCCTAATATCAGTTGGAGTTGTGGGTCTAGGCCAATTCTGTACTGCCTCTATTTTCTTAGTGTTAACTCGAATTCCATCATCGGACACAATGCGACCTAAGAATACCATAAACTCAATCCAGACCTCACACTTAGAGAACTTAGCATACAACTCTCTATCCTTTAGAGTTTGGAGAACTACTCTGAGATGACTTGCATGATTCTCCTCATTCTCGAATAGATTAGAATGTCATTAATGAATACGATAACAAACATATCTAAATAAGGCTTGAATACTCTATTCATTAGGTCCATGAACGTTGCATGAGCATTAGTCAAACCAAACAACATAACTAGGAACTCATAATAACCATAAGGGGTCTTGAAAACTGTCTTAGGGATATCACTTTCTCTTACTCTTAACAGATGATAGCCTGATCTGAGGTCTATCTTAGAAAAACAAGTGGAACCCTGAAGTTGATCGAAAAAATCATCAATTCTCGGAAGTGGATATTTATTCTTGATAGTAACCTTGTTCAACTGATGGTAATCTATGCACATTATAAGAGAACCATTCTTTCTCAAAAATAAAACCAGAGCGCCCCAAGGTGAGACACTTGGTCGAATAAAACCTTTCTCAATAAGATTTTTCAACTGCTCTTTTAACTCTTTCAACTTTGTTGGTGCCATCCTATATGGCAGAATAGAGATAGGACGAGTATCAGGAAGAATATCTATACTGAAGTCTATTTCTCTCCCAGGAGGGACACCAGGAAGATTATCTAGAAATACTTCTGGAAACTCACTCATAACTGGAACTGACTGAATAGGTGGTGTCTCAACACTAGAGTCATTAACTTGGACTAAGTGATAGACACAACCCTTGGAAACTAACTTTCTCGCTATAAGGTACGAAATAAAACGACACTTAGGCACTACTGAACTACTCCTCCACTCAATAACTGGCACATTAGGAAACTGGAACTTAACAACTCGAGTTCTACAATCGACTGAGGCATAACAAGAAAGAAGTCATTCCATACCTAGAATGACATCGAAATATACCATATCTAACTCAACTAAGTCAGCCATGGTGTTCTTGTGATTGATGGAAATAGTACAATCATGATAAACTCTCTCAGCTAGAATAGACTCACCAATAGGTGTAGAAACACTGAAGGGCTCAAGAACTTGCTCAGGAAGATTATCAAAATTCATGGCAATATAAGGAGTCACAAAAGATTGACTCGCTCCTGTATCTAGCAAAGCATAAACATCAAAAGTAAAGACTTTGATCATACTAGTGAAAGCATTTGGAGAGTTATCTTGCTCTTAGCGACTAGTGATAGCATAAAGGCGGTTTGCTCCTCCGCCTGTCCTTGAAGTAGCTCCTCTAGGTGCAGCTCTGTCTAGTGGAGAAACTGAAGAAAATTAGGCTCTATTGCCCCTATATCCAGTGCCCTGCCTATTCTTAGGACACTCTTTCATGAAGTGACCCTCTTGACCACACTTGAAACAACCAGTGGTTCCTACCACACTTAGCACATGTAGGAGCCCAATTACCTCCATGTGCCACACTACCTTGAGACTGTGCAGGTCTAGCTCTGAAATTCTACGGACTCTGATTATTGAACTCACCTCTATTCCTTGGTACAGGTGCACTAGCAGATGATGGAGCAGGTCCCTTTTTCTTAGGTTGAAAAGATGACCGGTTGGCATAACTTTTCTATTGTCTAGACTCTTTCCCTGATGTCTTAGCCTTATTGTTTCTAAACTACTCTCTATCCTTCAACTTATCCTCCTCGACCTGCTGCACATGGATCATCAGCCTTGCTATGCCCATATCACCTATTAGCATAGCTATCTTACCTTCCTTACTTGACAGACAAGACAATCGAGAAACAAACAGACTCATCCTACTTTTCATATCAGCAACCATCTGAGGAGCATAATGGGAATGTTGGGTGCACTTACGGCTGTACTCGTGCACGCTCATCGATTCATGTTTATGAGTAAGGAATTCTTGTACCTTTGCTTCTCTCAGTTCTCGAGGAAAGAAACGCCCCAAGAAGGCCTCCTCAAACAAAGCCCAACTCACAAGTGGTGCACCCTCAGCTCCATTCTTTTTCCATTGATCAAACCAGATTATAATGATACCCTTCAATTGGTATGCAGTTACTTCCACTCTCTCAACATCAGCAACATGCATAAATTCAAAATCCTTCTGAAGCTCTTCAACAATTTTTTTCCGGATCCTCAGTGACACTTGAGCTAGTATAGCTTAGAGGATTTATCCTAAGGAACTCCCAGATTCTAGACGTGTAACACCCAGAAAATTAATAGGTGAAACTAGCGCCTAACGTTTTGTAACACCCCAGATTCGAGAAATGAACAAAATTCCAAATTTTTAGAAGGTGCAGGTGCTACCAACGGAAGCCAACTACGAACCGTCAATCGACTGACAGCCTGTCAATCAGCTCCGTCGATGGGCCAGTCAACTTTTAGTCTTCAGTCACGAATGACGGTCAACCAGTATGGATCATCAGTCGACTAACGGCCCGTTAGTTAGCTTCATCGAGTGGCCAGTCAACTTTTAGTCTTCAGTTGCGAACGACGGTCGGCCAGTATGAACCGTCAGTCGACTCACGTCCCATCAGTCAGCACCGTCGATGAGCCAGTCAACTTTCAATACTCAGTCGCAAAGGACGGTCGACCAGTACGAACCGTTAGTCAACTCATGTCCCGTCAGTCAGCTCCGTCAGTGACTCCGACAACTTTTAAGTCAAGGTCTTTTGGTCTTTTCGTTGTTCATCTGGCTCCTAAACTACATCATTTAGACCCTAAATTATGAGGTTTTAGTCAGTTTAAGCCAAGAAACATACCTAGAACTTACCTTAGTAAAAAGCATTAATCAAAACTTAGAAAATTAGATGCATAAGAAGAAAATGAGGTGACCAACCCTAGTTCAAGAACACAAAAATTTTCCTCCAGTTCCAGCCCTGAAATCGAAGGATTTCTCCATGGAATTTGTCACTAGGTATGTGGGATTTCACTAGTGGGTTCCTTTAACCAATTAGGTCCCTAGATTTCAGTTAGATTCTTGAACTTCAACAGATTATCATGAATTAGTTATTTACATGTTCCAAATCAGATTATTATGTTATTACTCAATTTATTGCATGAATTTTAGAACCCCTAGCTAAGTATTTCTTTAGTTCTTGAATTACATAAGCTACGTTAGATATTTCAGTTATTCAGTTATACATGACTCAGTTAGGAATGCATCATTATTAGATAAATTGTTGCATTCTCAGTTTGCATGTTCAGTTTTGAGCTATCCAGTATTACAGAAACTCAATCATAATGTGTCAAATACTTAATAATTGGGAGTAGCATAATATCAAGTTGGACTAGGGTCAGTCACCCATATAGTCCCAGAACTACGACCCACGTAGGTGTTAGTCCCCTCTGTGGGTAGCTTTTAGTGATCACCCCAGTCATGCCTCCTATACCTATGGCAGAGTATATTGGGTCCTCTCGATGGGGAGTATACATCAGGCTCCACATTTAACTTATGTGGTTTTATTGTCGGTTATTAGTAGATCCCACAGTTTAGTCAGATTCCATTTCATTGACCATATTTCAGTACAGTCAGTATTCAGTCTTAGCATGTTAAACATTGGTCATTGCATTCAGTTAGCTCAGCATCTGTATCATGTTCATATTATTGCTTTATTGGTCTATTTAGTTATGATGTTCTTTCAACTTTACTCTATCCTACATACTCATTACCTTTCAAGTACTGATGCATACTCTGCGCTACATCTTCTTGTGATGTAGGTTCCCGATCTCCAGTTCAATAACAACAGTGGTGACTCCTCACTCTTCGAGGACAACAGTCACGTTATCTTTTCATTATTTCAGTCTTTTAGTTTCAGTTTTGCTAGACTTAGCTGGGGCATGTCCTAGCACTTCTAGTCAGTTAGAGACTATTTTCAGACATAGTTAGATTCAACTTAGTAGTTGAGTTTGATGTTCTTTTGTATTAAACTCTTAGATCTGATATTCAGTTTTAGTATATGGGTATTCTCCATTTTTTCAGATTTACTTATTATTGGCTTCCGCAATAATTTTATTTCTCAGTTTATCTTTAGTATGCTCATGATTATACCAGCAGGGTTAGCTTGGGGTCACTTGTAATCCTAGGTCCCGTGTCCATGTCTTGGGGGTAGCTTGGGGCATGACAAACTTGGTATCAGAGCACTAGGTTTAAGAGTCCTAGGATGTCTGAAAAGACGCACTAAGTAGAGTCATTTTTATGGGTGTAAAGTGCACCACATCTAATGAGAGGGAAGCTACAAAGTGTTTTAGGAAAACTCTTCATTTTCTTATTACTCTTATCGTGCGTAAGGTATGATCTAATTCCATTTTAACTTGACGTTCTACATTTCAGTGATCATGCCTCCTCGTAGAGCTAACGCAAGGAATGTGAATACTAGGAATGCAAACGCAGCTCCTCCAGCCCCAGATAAAGAAGTTTCGAATGCAGAATTCCGGAACGCCATTCATATGTTGGCTCAAAGCATTGCCAACCAGAGCAATCAGCAGATCCAGCTCCGAAAAACACTAATGTTGCCTCTGCTGCAGCCAGAGAGCGAGACTTTGTTAGAAAGAATCCACCAGAGTTCTTAGGATAACAGGTTGGAGAAGATCCCCAGAACTTTATTCATGAGGTCAAGAAGGTCTTTGAACTGATGCAGGTAACTGGGAGTGATCGGGTAGAGTTAGCATCTTACCAACGTAAAGATGTAGCTCATATTTGGTATACTCAGTGGAAGGAGAATAGGGGTACAGATGCAGCTTCTGTCACTTGGGATTGCTTTAGTGAGACCTTCCTCGACAGGTCTTTCCCAAGATAGCTAAGGGAGGCGAAAGTTCATAAATTTATGTACTTGAGGCAAGGTAACATGACTGTCCAAGAGTTTGGGCTCAAGTTTACCCAACTCTCCAGGGATGCTCCTCACATGGTTGTTGATCTAGGTCTCAGATGAATAAGTTTCTATATGAAGTGTAAGACTTGGTGAAAACAGAGTGTAGAAATGCCATGTCACTTGAAAATATAAACATCTCTAGGCTCATAACTCATGCTCAGCAGGTTGAGGGTAATAAGCTTAGAGAACAGGTTAAGGAGAACAAGAAGGCTAGGACCGAAAACTATGACTTCTTTTAGCAGAAATTGGGTGTTGGGAATCACTCACAGGGTCAACAAAAATTTTCAATTTCAGCACCTTCATCAGCTAGTGTTCCATCATCCAAGTTTAGACAAGATCAGAAAGGTAAGGCATCAGGCTCTAAGTCTCAAGGATATATTTCAGGAACCCAACTTGCCCTAAGTGTGGTAAGAACTATCCGGGCGAGTGCCTTGCAGGAAAGAAAGGATGCTTTGGGTGTGATCAATTTGGTCACATGTTGAGGGATTGACCTTCTAAATAGGGTCAAAGAGGTAATGCACCAACAGTTCACCCGACTCAGCAGGGTAACTCTTCTAGTACAGGTGGCGGCCAATGCCAAAATAGGCTCTATGCTCTTCAGGCTCGCCAGGATCAGGAATATTCTCTTGATGTAGTCACTGGTATGCTACGAGTCTTTGATCTCGATGTTTATGCTTTGTTAGATCCAAGGGTCACTTCTTATATAGCAGTTAAGTTTGATGTTGGTCCAGACACTCTCTCAGAACCTTTCTCAGTCTCTACTCCAGTAGGTGACCCAGTTATAGCTAGATGGGTATACAAAAATTGCCCTGTTACAGTCTCTCAGAAAGTCACCTCATCAGATCTTGTAGAGTTAGAAATGGTAGACTGCAATGTCATTCTAGGCATCGATTGGTTACATTCATTTTATGCCTCAGTCGATTGTAGAACTAGGATTGTTCGTTTTTAGTTACTAGACGAACCAATCTTCGAATGGAAGGGTAGTAGCTTAGCGCTTATGGGTCGATTCATTTCTTACCTTAAGGCCAGAAAGATGATCTCTAAGGGTTATCTCTATCATCTAGTTCGACTTATGGATTCAAGCTCTAAAACCCTAACTCTTGAGTCAATTCCTGTGGTTAATGAGTTTCTAGAAGATCTTCCCGGAGTTCCTCCCGATAGGGAAATCAACTTTGGAATTGATCTCCCTCCAGATACCCAGCCTATCTCTATTCCTCCTTATATAATGGCTCTAGCTGAGCTTAAGGAATTGAAGGAGCAGTTGAAACACCTTTTACATAAGGGCTTCATCAGACCTAGTAGTTCACCATGGGGTGCACCAGTATTGTTCATAAAGAAGAAAGATGGTTCTCTCAGAATGTGCATTGACTATAGGAAGTTGAATAAGGTCACAATCAAGAATAAGTATCCCATCCCCAGGATTGATGACTTGTTTGACCAACTTTAGGGTGCTAGTCATTTCTCAAAGATAGACCTCAGATCGGGTTATCATCATCTTAAAGCCAGAGATAGTGACATTCCGAAGATAGCCTTCAGAACTTGGTATGGTCATTATGAATTCATAGGTATGTCATTTGGACTAACCAATGCTCCTGCAGCTTTCATAGACATGATGAAAAGAGTGTTCAAGCAGTATTTGGACTTGTTTGTTATCGTCTTTATTTATGATATCCTCATTTACTCTAGGAATGAGTAAGAACATGCGAGTCATTTGAGGGTTGTCCTGCAAACTCTAAAAGATCGCCAGTTATTCGCAAAATTTAACAAGTGCGAGTTTTGGTTACAATCAGTTGCTTCTCTTAGGCATATAATATCCAGCAAAGGGATCCGAGTGGATTCCCAGAAATAGAAGCAGTGAAATAATGGGCTAGACCTACCTCTCCTGCAGATATCAGAAGTTTCTTGGGTCTAGCGGGTTAGTACAAAAGGTTCGTGGAAGGATTTTCATCCATAGCCTCACTATTGACTACGTTGACTCAGAAGATGGTCAAGTTTCAGTGGTCAGATGATTGTGAGAAAAGCTTCGCAGAATTGAAAACTAGGTTGACTACAACTCTTGTTTTGACTCTACCAGAGGGTTCAGACAGTTATGTGATCTATTGTGATGCATCCAGAATCACCCTAGGTTATGTGTTGATGCAGCGAGGTAAGGTTATAGCTTATGCTTCCAGACAACTTAAGGTTCATGAGAAGAATTATCCGACTGATGACTTTGAGCTTGCAGAGGTGGTGTTTGCACTGAATATTTGGAGGCACTACTTGTATGGTGTTCATGTAGATGTGTTCACAGACCATAAGAGCCTTCAATATGTGTTCACCCAAAAAGATTTGAACCTTCGCCAGAGAAGATTTCTTGAGTTCCTAAAGGATTATGACATGAGGTGCATTACCATCCTGGTAAGGCAAATGTAGTAGGAGATGCCCTTAGCAGACTATCTATGGGTAGTGTAGCACATGTTGACGAAGAAAGAAAAGAGCTAGCAAAGGATGTTCACAGACTTGCTCGCCTAGGAGTTCATCTTATGAGCATATCAGATGGTGTGTAATGGTTCAGAATGGGTCAGAATCTACTTTGGTAGTGGAGGTTAAAGAAAAGCAAAACAGTGATCCAATATTGCTTGAACTCAAGGGTGCAGTCCATCAATAAAGAGTTGAAGTTTTCTCCCAAGGGGTAGATGGTGTGCTTCCCTACTAGGGTCGATTATGTGTTCCTAATATGGGCGAGTTGAGACAGCATATTCTTGCAGAGTCCCATAACTTCAGTTATTCTATCCATCCAAGCACTACTAAGATGTACCGCGATCTGCGGGAAGTCTATTGGTGGAATGGTATGAAAAGAGATACAGCAGATTTTGTGGCTAAGCGCCCCAATAGCCAGCAAGTCAAGGTAGAACATCAAAAACTATGAGGTATGACTCAAGAGATTGACATTCCTACTTGGAAGTGAGAAGTGATCAACATGCACTTCATAACAGGTTTACCTCATACTCGCAGACCGCATGACTCCATTTGGGTGATAGTTGATAGAATTACTAAGTCTTCACGCATTTTGGCGGTCAAGACAATAGATTCGGTAGAGGAGTACGCCAAGCTTTACATTAATGAGATTGTGAGGTTGCATGGGGTTCGTTTTTCTATCATCTCAGATAGAGGTCCTCAATTTACCTTTCATTTCTGGAAGTCGTTTCAGAAAGGTCTTGGTACTCAGGTTAACCTTAGCACAACATTTCATCCGCAGACGGATGGGCAGGCAGAGTGTACCATTCAGACCTTAGAGGATATGTTGAGAGCTTGTGTAATCAACTTCATGGGTAGTTGGGATTATCACCTTCTTTTATAATGTTTGCCTACAATAATAGTTATCCTTCCAGCATTCAGATGGCCCCGTATGACACATTGCGTAGGTGTAGATGTAGATCTCCTGTTGGTTGGTTTGAAGTAGGTGAAGCAACCTTGATAGGACCAGATTCAGTTCATAAAGCTATGGAGAAAGTGAAACTCATTAGGGATAGACTTAAGATAGCCCAGAGTCACCAGAAATCTTATGCAGATGTAAGGAGAAGGAAACTAGAGTTCCAAGTTGATGATTGGGTTTTTCTGAAAGTGTAGCCTATGAAAGGGGTGATGGGATTTGGCAAGAAAGTGAAGCTCAGTCCTAGATATGTAGGCCCTTACAAGATTATGAAAAGGATTGGTAGAATGGCGTATGAATAAGAATTGCCAACTGTACTAGCAGTAATGCATCCAGTTTTTCACATTTCGCTATTGAAGAAGTATGTAGGTGATCTTGCATCTATTGTACCTTTAGAAAGTGTGGCTGCGAAGGATAGTCTCACTTATGAAGAGGTACCACTTGAAATCCTTGATTGTCAGGTTCGAAGGTTGAGAAACAAAGAAGTCGCTTCAATCGAGGTTTTGTGGAAAGAGTCAGTCTACAGAGGGAGCTACTTGGGAAGCAGAAACAGCCATGAAGGCCAATTATCCTCACCTCTTTCATTTCGATTCCATTCCAGCTTGAGGTAATAGTTCCTTTTTAGTTTTTTAATTATTCATGCGCAGATTCAGTCTTAGTATTATGTTCATTCAGTTTTTACTTGCATTTTTAGCCTATTTGCATGTTTTCAAGCTTAGTTCAGTCAGAAATCGGTTTCCAGTGTTTAGTGGTAAGGATTGCAGCTCTCTCCCTCCATATCAGCTAGTTTAGTCTTCATTCGAGGACAAATGTTTCCAAGGGGAATATAATAAAACACCCAAGATTCGAGAAAGGAAAAATATTCCCAATTTTTAAAAGTTGCGAGTGCCACCGATGGAAGCCAACTACGGACCGTCAGTCGACTGACAACCCGTCAATCAGCTCTGTCGATGGGCCAGTCAACTTTTAGTCTTTAGTCACGAACGACGGTTGACCAGTATGGACCAACAGTCCATCATTCAGCTCCGTCGATGGGCCAATCCACTTTCTGTCTTTAGTCGTTGATAACGATCAAGGAAGGAAAGGAATAAAGAAAGAAAGGATATGTGGATTAATACTCAAGTTATTGAAATTATGGGCAACAAGGGACTAAAACCCTCACCTCCCAATTGACTTCAACAACCTAAACTCAACCCAAGGAAGAATAATCAAATGAAACCAAGAATCACAAAGGGGTAACACTTTGATTAATCAAACACAAGAAGTTAACAAGCAATCTCAAGAGTTCACCCTAATTACTCACTAATTACTCACTAAGAAGATACTATAATTTGAGAGTCAATATTCAATATAGTCTAAGTCTTACAAAATAAAAGAGACTACTATTTATACTAATAAAATAAATAAGACACTTTTTGACAATTTTACCCTTAATGAGATACGGGCCTTGTTTGGTTGCCTTCTTTTGTGAATTCTTGAATTCATGAAATGGCCATTTGCACACATGGCCTCTTTCCTTCTTCCTTCTCATTTTGATGTACCTTACACACATTGTATGTCCTTCTTTGGTGACCTTCAAGCTCCTCTAATGCTTCCCTTTTCATGAACATTGCTTATAGGCCTTGTAGATCCTTTGCTTGACTCCGTGTGAATGGTCTTGAGGCGTATATGTCACTCATGTTAGTGTCATCCATGCTGCCCATGTTATCATCCTCCCCTTCTTGAAAATGATTCGTCCTCGAATCCAAAGGATCAGCTACAACACAAGGAGATAAATCACTAACATTGAAAACATTATGAACATTATACTCACTTGGTAGGTCAATCATGTTAGCATTATCATTGATTCTGTTGAGTACTTTGAAGGGTCCATCCCCTCTTGGGCTTAGCTTCCCTTTTCGTACTTGTGGAAACCTCTCCTTTCGGAAATGCACCCACACCCAATCATCTGGATTGAAGATCACTTCCTTTCTCCCCCGATTCTTTCGAATGGCCACCTTTGAATTGTTCTTTTCAATGGCCTCTTTGACCTTGGCATGAATGTTCATCATCTCCTTTGCCCTTTTCTTGGCATCTAAGCTCACAACAACATCGCTAGACAAAGGAATCTTGGTTAATGGAAACAAAGGTTTAAAACCATAACATGCCTCAAATGGAGACATTCCAAAAGAGGAGTGGAAAGGCCGATTATATGCAAATTCAATCAAGGGTAAACGGTCTTCCCAAGTAGTTGGGGTTCCTCTAATCATGCATCGAAGCATGCTTCCAAGAGTCCGGTTGACTACTTCGGTTTATCCATCCGTTTGAGGATGGCAAGAAGTAGAGAACATAAGTTTGGTACCAAGTGTACCCCATAGACTCTTCCAAAAATGACTAAGAAACTTAGAGTCCCTATCACTAACAATGGTTTGAGGGACTCCATGCAATTTAAGCACATTGATAACAAACAAAGATGCTACATGGGATGCATCATCACATTTATGGCATGGAATAAAATGAGCCATTTTAGAAAATCTATCCACTACCACAAATATACTATCATGTCCTCTTTTAGTCCTAGGAAGTCCCAACACAAAGTCCATAGAAATATCCATCCACGGACCATTTGGAGTAGGAAGAGGAGTGTACTTACCTTGGGGCCTAGTCGTGGATTTGGCTTGCTTGCATTCTAGACATTGTCCACAAATCCTCTCCACATCATGCTTCATCTTGGGCCAAAAGAACTGCTCCTTAAGAATATCAAGTGTTTTTGGTACCCCAAAGTGTCCCATCAAACCACCACTATGAGCCTCCTTGACAAATAACTCTCTCCATGAGCTCATGGACACACATGCTCGGCCATCTTTGAACAAAAAACCATCAACCAATTGGTACCTATCAACTTGCTTCCCTTGACTAAGATTATCAAAGGTATCTTTGAAGTCGGAATCCATAGAATAGAATCCCTTTAAGCTTTCAAACCCCATCATTCTAGAAACCAAGGTATTGACCAATACAAATCTTCTTGATAGAGCATCCGCTACCACATTCTCCTTGCCTTGCTTGTAGTTGATCACATATGGAAAGGTTTCAATGAATTCAACCAACTTAGCATGTC
Organism: Solanum stenotomum; assembly: GCF_019186545.1. Classification (NCBI taxonomy): domain Eukaryota; kingdom Viridiplantae; phylum Streptophyta; class Magnoliopsida; order Solanales; family Solanaceae; genus Solanum; species Solanum stenotomum. Next base: position 15,971,889 of record NC_064291.1, on the reverse strand, counting down.
GCTGGTTCAACTTGGATTGCCCCTTGAGATGCTTCAAGGACTCATGATCGGTCCTTATCACGAACTCTTTGTGCCACAAGTAGTGTTGCCAATGACCCAACACTCGCACAAGTGCATACAACTCCTTGTCATAAGTTGAGTACTTGAGTGTAGCTCCCTTTAACTTTTCACTAAAGAATGCTAATGGTTTTCCTTCTTGCATCAACACACCACCTATACCAACACCTGAAGCATCACATTCAATTTCAAAGGCCTTGTCAAAGTTGGGTAGTTGGAGCAAGGGTGCAGAACTCAACATCAATTTCAAGGCTTGAAAAGACTTCTCCTGCTCCTCACCCCATACGAAAGGTACATCTTTCTTGATTAGTTCGGTCAAAGGAGCAGCAGTTGAACTAAAGCCCTTCACAAATCGTCGATAAAAACTTGCTAACCCATGAAAACTTCTTACCTCAGTTGCACTGGTTGGG
>NC_064291.1:15928433-15966616 GCF_019186545.1 Solanum stenotomum | reverse complement strand
TTTAATCAACTTTGACTTGAAAAGTTGGATCAAATGTACTTTCTTCTTTCTTCTTCTTCAAGAGCAAGTTGAAGACACTAAGAACACATAGAACACCAAGAACACACACTAAACCCCAATACACTCAAATCAACTCGAAATTGGCTCAAAATTTAGGATTTTCTTCCCTTCAACTAAGAGAACAAAGCCCACTAATTATTAACCTCCAATTTCTCCTCAATCAAAAGACCCATTTTCAAAATTTGAAAAGTTTGAAAAGCTTGAAACCCTTCAATGGTAACTTCACTTCTACAACTCCAAATTGAACAAAATTTGAAACCTAGACTCAAAAAACACAAAAAAAATAAGTTTTTTTTTTTTTTTAAACCAAGACTAGATTTGTAAGAACAAATATAAACCTAGGCTCTGATACCAAATGATAACGATCAAGGAAGGAAAGGAATAAAGAAAGAAAGGATATGTGGATTAATACTCAAGTTATTGAAATTATGGGCAACAAGGGACTAAAACCCTCACCTCCCAATTGACTTCAACAACCTAAACTCAACCCAAGGAAGAATAATCAAATGAAACCAAGAATCACAAAGGGGTAATACTTTGATTAATCAAACACAAGAAGTTAACAAGCAATCTCAATAGTTCACCCTGATTACTCACTAATTACTCACTAAGAAGATACTATAATTTGAGAGTCAATATTCAATATAGTCTAAGTCTTACAAAATAAAAGAGACTACTATTTATACTAAAAAAATAAATAAGACACTTTTTGACAATTTTACCCCTAATGAGATAAGGGCCTTGTTTGGTTGCCTTCTTTTGTGAATTCTTGAATTCATGAAATGGCCATTTGCACACATGGCCTCTTTCCTTCTTCCTTCTCATTTTGATGTACCTTACACACATTGTATGTCCTTCTTTGGTGACCTTCAAGCTCCTCTAATGCTTCCCTTTTCATGAACATTGCTTGTAGGCCTTGTAGATCCTTTGCTTGACTCCGTGTGAATGGTCTTGAGGGGTATATGTCACTCATGTTAGTGTCATCCATGCTGCCCATGTTATCAGTCGTGAACGATGTCGACAAGTACGGACCATTAGTCGACTCACGGCCCGTCAGTCAGCTCCGTCGATGGGCCAGTCAACTTTCAGTCCTCAGTCACAAAAAATGGTCGACCAGTACGGAACGTCAATCGACTCACGGCCAGTTAGTCAGCTCCGTCAGTGACTCCGACAACTTTTTAAGTCAGGGTCTTTTGGTCCTTTCCTTGTTCGTTTGGCCCCTAAACTACGTCGTTTAGACCCTAAATTATGAGGTTTTAGTCAGTTTAAGCCTAGAAACATAACTAGAACTTACCTTAGTCAAATTATTAATCAAAACTTAGAAAATTAGAAGCGTAAGAAGAAAAAGAGGCGACCAACCCTAGTTCAAGAACGCAACAAGTTTCCTCTGGTTCTAGCCCTAAAATCAAAGGATTTCCCATGGAATTTGTCACCAGGTATGTGGGATTTCACTAGTGGGTTGCTTTCGCCCATTAGGTCCCTAGGTTTCAGTCAGATTCTTGATTCCCTATGAATAACTAGACCTAGTGTTTCTAGAACTTCAGCAGATTATCATGAATTAGTTATTTACATGTTCCAAATAAGATTATTATGTTATTACTCAACTTATTGCATGAATTTCAAAACCCTGGATAAGTATTTCTTTAGTTCTTGAATTACATATGCTAGGTCAGATATTTTAGATATTCAATTATACATGCCTCAGTTATTAATGCATCATTATTATTATATAAATTGTTGCATTCTCAGTTTGTATGTTCAATTTTGAGCTATCCAGTATTACTGAAACTCAGTCATAATGGGTCAAATACTTAATCTATTGTGAGTAGCATAATACCAAGTTGGACTAGGGTCAATCACCTATATAGTCTAGAACTACGAGCCACATAGGTGTAAGTCCCCTTTGTGGGAAACATTTAGTGCTTATGCCAGTCATGCCTCTATACCTGTGACAGGGTATATTGGGTCCTCTTGATAGGGCGTATACATCGGACTCCACATTTAGCTCATGTTGTTTTATTGTCGGTTATTAGTAGCTTCCACAGTTCAGTCAGATTTCATTGCATTGACCACATTTCAGTATAATCAGTATTCAGTCTTAGCATGCTATAAATTGGTCATTGCATTCAGTTAGCTCAGTATCTATATCATGTTCAGATTATATTATTGCTTTATTACTCTATTCAGTTATGATGTTATTTCATATTTACTCTATCCTACATGCTCAGTACCTTTCAAGTACCGACGCATACTCTGCGCTACATCTTCTTGTGATGTAGGTTCGGATTCTCAGTATCCAGATCACGTGTAGATTGGTTCCCGATATCCAGTTCAGCAGCATCAGTGGTGAGTCCTCACTCTTCGAGGACAACAATCATGTTATCTTTTCATTGATTCAGTCTTTTAGTTTCAGTTTTGCTAGACTTAGCTGGGGCATGTCCTATCACTTCTAGTCAGTTAGAGGCTTTTTTAAGACATAGTTAGATTCAACATAATATTTGAGTTTGATGTTCTAATGTACTAAACTCTCAGATTTGATATTCAGTTTTAGTATATGGTTATTCCCATCTTTTCAGATTTACTTATTATTTGCTTCCGCAACAGTTTAATTTCACAGTTTATCTTTAGTATTCTCATGATTATGCCAGCAGGGTTAGCTTGGGGTCACTTGTGATCCTAAGTCCCGTGTTTGTGTCTCACGGGTAGCTCGGGGCGCAACACGTTTTATGCATAATTTGGAGTTGTAAAATTGACCAAGTATAAGTTGAAGAGAGGGTTCAAGGAAGATGAAAGGCTTTACTACCCCTAAAAGCACTCTTGAACATTGCCTTATCTGTGTGGGAAAAAAGGTATTATTCAAGAGAGGCTTCAAGGAAGGTGAAAGCCTTCACTACCCTTAGAATCCCCCTTGAACAAATGCCTTAGCCAATTTTTGCAAGAGGTCAATCCACACGAGGGTTAAAGGAACTTGGAGGACCCCACTGCACGTGGAGCGCCTCACGTGAAGGGGGGACTGCCTTAGTCGAGTGAAGACTGCCTTAGTTCGCCTAGGCAATGTGCACATTCAAGTGAGGGTCCACGGCACATGGACAATCTCACTGCCCGTGTAGACCCTCGTGGACAATGTCTTAGCCTTAAAAATCTTAATGCACAAGTCCAAGGGAGGGTCCATGGCCGGTAGACCACTCGAAGGACCTAAAAAGCTCCCTTGGACTTTGCCTTAGTTTTTTTTGGCAAGTCCATGTGGGAAAGGGGCAATTTTGTAAATTTTATTTTAAAGTCCTATTTTAAAATGGGTATATTTTATATTAGTTTTAAATAAATATATAAGGCATTTCTAGTCATTAAACACCCAATCAAAAACATTTTCACCAAAGACCCAAATCAAAATCAAAAGTTCATCTTCCTCACAATATTTCTCTCTCTAAAAACCCAAGAAGAAGAAGAAGAAGAAGAGTAAAATTGAAGCTTGGGCTGCAAGAAATCAAGGGTTTTTCATCAAATTCTTCAAGGATTCATCATCAAGGTATGGTAGTTTTCATCTTTGGGTAGATTCCACCCAAAGAGACCCTTCAAAACTTGATTTCAAAACTTCCAATTTTCCCCAATTTAAAGGGTTTTGTTCAAAATTTATGGGTTCTCTTTAAAAATGATTTCAATGGTTTAATTATGTTGGGTTATGATTGAATTGATGATTTATGGTTGAATTTTGGTGAAATTCCCCCAAGAACCCATGGATCCCCTCTATTGCTAAATTTTGAGCTTAATGTGGGTTAATTGATTTTAGAAGTACGTAAATGGGTCTTGTATGAATTAATTGGAATTGATTGAATTGTGATATTATCCATGTCTATTGTAGAAATTCTAGATGTTGGGTTCAATATGATTCATGATTCTTGATGGGTAAATAATTAGAATTTGTTCATGAATATGAGAATTATGCATGTGCTTCAAGAATTATGTTGAGATTGAAGATCCTATGACTATAGTGTAATTGTGGTATTGATTGAAACATCATTCTCCCCTATACCCTTACACATTATTATGTATGAATTAATCATGACTACAATGCAATTGTGTTATTATTGAAAGGTTCTTCTCAAATATACACTTGTGAATGATGATGATATCTTGTGAAAGGTTTCCTCAATGTAATGATACATCTTGAATTGGTAGGCTTAGGGCATCTTCTTCTTGTGTAATTGAAAGTGATCTTGATTGATGTACCTTGAATTGGTAGGCTTAGGGCATCCTCTTCTTGTGTAATTAATGTATCTTGACTTAATGAACATTGAATCAGTAGACCTAATGGTGGTAGCCCTTGCATAAATGATTAATGAGGTATTCTAAGGCGATGTCTTGAACCGGTAAACATAATGGTAGTATCCCTTTCATGAAGAGTCTATGAAATACTACAATGATGTACCTTGAACTAGTAGACCTAATGGTGGTAGCCCTTTCATGTGTATAGTTATGAACCTTGAATCAGTAGATCTAATGGTGGTGGACCTTTCTTGAGGATTCAATGAGCTATCCTAATAATGTACCGTGAATTGGTAGACCTAATGGAGGTTTCCCTTTCATGTGTTAATGATGTACTTTGACTGGGTAGACCTAATGGTGGTAGCCCTCTCAAGTATAATAATGTTAATTAGAATGAACTACTCTATGGAAATGTAAGCTTAGCACCGAGTGGATATGGTAAGATGGAAGCTCTCCCATGTTAGGTCGGGTTTCAATGAACATCTTTCTTATCCCATAACTATGTGCCCGCATAGGTTATTAGCTAGTGGATCCACTTAAGCTAAAATGTTATTGGTCCTACCTTAGTCAAGTAGACCAACTCTTTTCGGTATGAGACATGACATCAGATTCCATGTTAAGTGATGAGTCCACAAGTTGGACTCATTTAGGGGTTTATTTTGATAGAAAGAGTGTCCTCAATTGCTTATTTTGTCTCAATATTTGATGAAAACTCTTAAGTTTCAGGTATTTGAAGTTGTAGTGGAAGCATGGACACTTAGGCGCAACAAGGAACAAAAATGCTGAAAAGATAAAAGAAGTAGAAGCATGATCATCGCAAAGCACACTTGGCGAATCACCAAAGGGATGCACTTCGCCCTTTGTTCCAGTACGCGAAGCCCTGAAGGAGAAGGATGAAAAAGGCAATGAAAAGAGCAGTCGACCCTTCACTGAATAGTTGCGCAAAGCAGTACTATACCGCCCAATGGTCCAGAACGTGAAGATGTTGAAGGCAATCACGAAACGGCGATGAAACAGAAGAAGGGCGAGTCGCCGAATCATTCGGCGACATCGACTAACCTCGTCGAGCGATCCGCCAGCACTAATTTTTTATTTATTAATTTTTGTGTGTGTGAGTGAGTCGATTTATTATTATATTTTCATCCTAGAATAGTACTTTTTGGGATATTTTTATCTCAAGTTTGGAGAGGGTTTTGTGGCAGACTTGAAGAAAGAAGAATTTCATCTTCCCCAAGTTGGAAGTGGGCCTCCTCCATTCTTCTTCCTTTGCTTAAATAAAAGTTTAATTTCTTATACCCATTTGATTTTAGTAATATTTTAGGTGTATTTTGTTATTTCTTGATGTGTGGCTAAAAACCCCCAATCTTGGGATGTGATTTAGCAAATATATGTTGATATTGTTGTTGGGTCTAGATTGATGATAGGTTATATGTATTTTAATGGTGATTTCACCTAGTGGTTGTGGTTTAATTTAATGGGTTTGTAGTTACAAATACAAAACCACCCATGTGTTTTCGGCTTGCCCGAGAGAGAGGTCGCGAAACCAAGACCAATGTACTGATGGCCTAAGGAGTGGGTCAACAATAGGTTTAGCCCAAGAGAGTGAGCCCTTGTCCCATATCCTAACACTCAGCTCGAGAGAGTGAGTGGAGTAAGGAGTAGGCTGGCCTTCATACGTCAAATGGGTGTCCGAGAGGAATGCATTTGAAACGGGGTAAGTTACCCGAGAAGGAAGTTATTTCCATCTAAAGCTTAGCCTAGTCACTATTATCTTGAAAATTTTCCATCGGAAGCATGTACCCAACGATTTATCTCAACTTGTATTGCGGTCACACCCCAAGAACTTTTCCCCATAATTGATTTTCTTGTTATTTTTGTTGTTTTTACTACTTGTGACAAAACCCCCAATTGATTTATGACACTTTTGTGTCACCCCCTTTAATCTACTTTGTTTCTAATCGTTAATGTCTTTAGCTACGACTAATTATACCTAAATTTTATTTTTCTATTAATTCTCAAAATCACTCCCTTGGGACCCGACCCCAACCTTTAGTTGGGCTACTATATTATCAACAATCATAGACAATCATACCATAGGATAGTGTCCTTTGACACGATAAGCATCAATATGGCGCCGTTTCTGGGGAGTGATGTTGTTTGAGAATTTTTAGATTGATAGTGTTTTTGTTCTTATTAGTGGTAGTTAACTAATTTATTTTTAGTTTTGTTCTGTTGATTGTGTAAACATTTCAGAAAGCATGAGTGTTAACAGTAGTAATAGGAGGCAAGTGGGCCATCAGGACGACATTGGCAACCTCAACGATGTCCAAGAGCCCAACATCAATGATCCACATCTCATGGGAGGTTTTGGAGCCATCCATCTACCCCCAACGGAGGGAAATACAGTGTTCCACATCACAAGCACCATGTTGCAACTTTTGCAACTAAAAAGGATTTTTTTAGTGGATTGGCTCATGAGGACCCACATAAGGATCTTCGAAACTTCATAGATGTGTGTAGACCTTTCTCGTTCAAGAACATCTCTCAGTAATCAGTTCGATTAAGACTATTCCCTTTCTCATTGATTGGGGAAGCATGCAAGTGGCTAGCTGAGTTGCCACGTAACTCGATCACTTCGTGGGAGGAGTTGGTCACTGCATTTAATGTGTGATTTTTCCCCCTTCGAAGATGATGACTATTCGGGATAGCATCCAAAGCTTTAAGCATCTGAATGGAGAACCTCTACACGAAACTTGGCTCCGGTTTAAGAAATTGATGTTACAATGCCCAACCCATGGTGTACCTGATAATGTGCTCCTTCAATACTTTTACTGGAGTCTAGACTCGGTAAACAAAGGTGTAGCTGACCAACTCTCTCCCATAGGATTAATGCAGCAACCATACGTAGTAGCAGCTCAACTTCTCAATGGCATGACAACCATCAACAAGGCATGGTACACCCGCGAAGACCAGGTCTCATCGATCACCTTTTAGCTATCCATGGAACAGGTTGAGAAAGATAATGAGAGAGACCAAAACATGGCCAAGATCATGACTCAACTTGACATTTTATCCAAAAATATCATACGGGTTGGTACCCGTGCTGTCAATGTTGTGGGAGTCAGGGGTGGAAATCCTCAGGAGATGAAGTTCGAAGCTATGTATGATTAGGAAGTAAATTTTCTAGCTAACCAAGGAGGGGGCTATCGTGCAAACTACCCAAAGCAGGGTGGTAATCAAGGATGGGTTAGAGATGACGGATGGAAGGATCGAGATCGTGAATGGAGGGACCGTAATGCAAATTGGAAGGATGGGGAGAAGATAGGTATGTGCCTCTCCACGAGTGTCAGAAGCCTAAGGATTCAAAAGGTAGTAGGTCTGAGGATATCCTCTCCCATATCCTAAACAAAGTCAAAGGCTCAGACAAAATGTTAAAAGGCATGAAAGAAGACCTGTCGACCCTCAGCCAGATTGTCACCTCTCATTTAGTTTCGATCAAGCAGTTAGAAACCCAAATGGGTCATATCTCGTCTCATCTCAATCCGAGACAACAAGGGGGTTTTCCTCGTGATACTATGGTTAACCCCAAGAGTGAGGTCTGAAGGTGGACTTGTGTCATGCCACGATGTTAACTAAGGCACTGTTTGGGAGGCAACCCAAAACCACTTTAGTATGTCCTAGTTACTAGGAGAATAATGGTGTGTTGACTATACAGGTTAAAATAAGGGAGGTGATTGAAATAGCATATGGAGGCAAGTTGCAGGTCCAGTTGGCGTATCACCGACAAGATCGGCGAACACGATTCTTTCTGTCGTCTGACTCAAGGCACTGTCACCTTAGACTCTGTAAAACTTGGCGGTCTAAAGAAGACTAGTGGTGCGTCACCCATTATGTTAGCGATCTCGATGCAAACAGTCGATTGGAATCCTCGCATGAGCTGCAGAGCCTGTTATAGTTGGTGAAGAAACTAGATATTTGGCGCGTCACCGAGTGAATGGGCGAACTTGACTAACTTCGCTGAACGAGCAGGAACTGGACGGTTTTTGCAAGCCATAGGTTTAAAAGTTTTATTTCATTCACTTTCTCTCCCTGCTTCGTCTTATCAAACTCAAACCCGTACTATACCCTTTTATTTCATGCATTTTTAGAGAATTGTAAGTGTCGAATTGTGCTCGGATTTGGATCGCATTGCTCCCTAGCACGTCAGTACTAGCTAAATCAGCACCAAAGTTTGGTACCCGAACCACTCAGTTATTTTATCAAAACTTGTACTCATTTACATAATGATTGATAGTACAAAATCTCTATTGAGTCTCTAAGTTACTAGGATTGCATATATTATCAACTATGACTTGGTATTTTCTGCATGATTTGAGGGATTCACATTTAGCTACGCTAGGAGTTGAATTGTTACGCGGTGAGAATAGGAATTTCTATGGGTCTTCGTTGAAACTGAGTTTTATAAGCTTAAGTTGTATTATATGGGATTGTAGGGTGAAATTTGAAAGACCGGGTTGAAAATAGACACGTTGAGCTGATCGGCGAGATGAACAAAATCTACCGAGCTGCTCGGTGGTTTGCCTAACATCCCATTTCACCTTTAACTGAATACTTTATGTATTAATTGATCTGTGACTTTCAGCGGCCAGTTTAATTTGCCAAATGCACTCGGCGACTCACCGAAAGCTCCCTTGTTCGCCCCTTTGTCTGTGCCCTTGTACCAGTTGAACATCATTTTCAACGACTGGCCTAACAAGATAAGCACTTCGCCAACTAGCTTGGCTAAGCGATTCTACACCCAGAAACACCCTTTTTTTCCTGTGTTGAATTGCTATCTAACATATCCTCAAAGTCTTTGCAGAAATGGCTAGGCCAAAAGTCGCAGGGAGAAATGATCCACCCAGGTACATAAGAGAACGAGAGTTTTAAAAAAATGAAAAGAGAGCAGAGCTAGCTAGACAAAGGAAATATTCCAAAGAGGCCGAGGCAAAAAGATGAATTCCCATTGACCCTAATGTACCTCTATGGGCTCGAGGTTTAATTAATTCAATACGGGCCTTTGGAGCAGCTCATCAGATAGACCAAATGATTGCAGTTAGTCTTGCTGCAGAGGCAAACAATGAGAAACAAAACAACAATACTCTGGGGACCATTGTTTTACTTCAGGGAGATGAATTGGGCACTGATGCCCTAGCAGATAGAGAGACCGCATACACAGGACCCTTCTTTACCCTTTTCTATGTCTTATCTTTCTTCAACTCTGGATATTGTTATTATTTGCATTTGAGGACAAATGGCTCTTCTTTATGGTGGAGTGAGGCCCACCTTGTTTTGCTTGTTTTGGATACTCGTGTTTTGATGTACATTTGGGTTGTTCTGTTTAAATTGTGTTTTTAAATCTGCTTTGCGATGTTTGAGCTTATGGCTCTGTTTTGAGTTTAATTGCAAAATGATTTTGACCCTTCCAAAAAAGTTAAAAATTTTCACACATTTTTGCCACCCTTCGTGAGTTGAATGTGGTTGTTCTTTTGCAAAAAATTGAGTCTCGGTTTTGATCCATACTGATGACTTGAATAGTGCTCACAATTGAACGAACACTAATGTACGGCTACGATGAGGCCAAATGAAGTTGCATAGACAAAATGTGAACTCTTTGCATCTCATTGTGATTAGCTATTTATCGAATTGATTCTCTTATAATGACCGTTGCACACTAGCGAAAGTGTGTTGTCTTGTTTGACGTAAGTGTCAATGCCTTGCGTGATTATCTTGCTTTGAACCATGCATGAATAAACTTAGAATTTTCCATGTTAGTCTGATTGATTTAGAAAGGTGTCCTCTTGAAATGATCTTTGGCAACTTTAAGAGCTTGAGCCAAATTTGACATATACCTTTTTGTGGCCTACCCGTGAGTGTGTGAAACTCTTTTGAACACCCTTTGAGCCTTACCTTTCTTTGGAAGAACATTGATGAACCCTAGACCTTACTTGACCCACTACCTATAATCCTCTTGATTTGTGCTTTAGCAAATAGCCAACTTAGGCCAAAAGCCTAAGTTGGGGGGTGTGGTGAAAAGGAAAAGGAAAGGTCAAGAAGTGCAAGAAAAGTCCCCCTTAACTCATAGTGTTGCAGAACGATGGAAACCCTTAGATAAAAAAAACAAAAAAAACTATGGAATAAAGTACAAAAGAAATCAGGTTTCCCAGCAATCCATGGAGGTGATAAAAAGATGACTCAGAAGCACAAGAAAAAGAATTGATAAAGGGAAGAAGGGAATGCCTTGAGAGTAAAGTAATTTGAGCCTTGTTGTGCACATTCATGATTGAGGCTTGTGTAGCACTGCTTGAGACACCCCTTTTTAACGGCTGAACTTAAGTTTATTTGAGGAAAAGCAAATGTTTAAGTTGGGGGTGTTGATGAGTCCACAAGTTAGACTCATTTAGGGCTTTATTTTGATAGAAATAATGTCCTCAATTGCTTATTTTGTCTCAAGATCTGATGAAAACTCTTAAGTTTCAGGTATTTGAAGTTGTAGTGGAAGCATGAACACTTAGGCGCAAAAAGGAACAAAAAGGCTGAAAAGAACGAAGAAGCTGAAGCCTAAGCATCGCCAAACACACTTGGCGAATCGCCGAAGGGATGCACTCCTCCCTTTGTTCCAGTACCCGAAGCCCTGAAGGAGAAGGATAAAAAGGGCGATGAAAGGAGCAGTCGGTGCTTCGCCGAATAGTTCTGCGAAGCATTACTCTACCGCCCAATAATCTAGAACATGAAGATGCTGAAGGTAAGCACGAAACGTCGATGAAACAGAAGAAGGGCGAGTCGCTGAGTCATTCGGCGACATCGACTAACCTCGTCGAGTGATCCGCCAACACTAATTTTTGAAGTCTATAAATACTAAAATCTTTATTAGTTTTTGTGTATATGTGTGAGAGTCGATTTATTATTATATTTTCATACTAGAATAGTACTTTTTGGAATATTTTTATCTCAAGTTTGGAGAGGGTTTTGTGGGAAACTTGAAGAAAGAAGGATTTCATCTTCCCCAAGATGGAAGTGGGTCTTCTCCATTCTTTTCCTTTGCTTAAATCAATGTTTAATCTCTTATACCTATTTTATTTTAGTAGCATTTTAGGTGTATTTTGTCATTTCTTGATGTGTGGCTAAAAACCCCATTCTTGGGGTGTGATTTTGCAAATATGTGTTGATATTGTAGTTGGATCTTGCTTGCTGATAGGTTAGATGTAATTTAATTGTGATTTCACCTAGTGGTTGTGGCTTAATTTAATGGGTTTGTAGTTGCAAATACAAAACCACAAATGTGTTTTCGGCTTGCCCGAGAGAGAGGTCGTGAAACCAAGACCACTAGACTGATTGCCTAAGGAGTGGGTCGACATGATGTTCAGCCCGAGAGGGTGAGCCCTAGTTCCATATCCTAACACTCAGCTCGAGAGAGTGAGTGGGGTAAGGCGTAGGCTGGCCTTCATGCGATAAATGGGTGTCTGAGAGGAACGACTTTGAAACGGGATAAGTTACCCGAGAGGGAATTTATTTCCATCTAAAGCTTAGCCTAGTCACTATTATCTTGCAAATTTCCCATCAAAAGCATGTACCCAACGATTTATCTCAACCTGTATTGCGGTCACACCCCAAGAACTTTTCCCCATACTTGATTTTCTTGTTAATTTTTGTTGTATTTACTACTTGTGACAAAACCCCCAATTGATATTTGACACTTTTGTGTCACCCCCTTTAATCTACTATGTTTCTAATCATTAATGTCTTTAGCTATGACTAATTAGAACTAAATTTTATTTTTCTATTAATTCTCAAAACCACTCCCTTGAGACACGACCTCAACCTTTAGTTGGGTTACTATATTATCGAAGATCGTAGACACTCATACCATAGGATAGTGTCGTTGGTCACAATAGGGTAGACCTAATGGTGGTAGCCCTTTCATGTGTATAGTGATGAACCTTTCTTGAGGATTCAATGAGTTATCCTAATAATGTACCTTCAATCGGTAAACCTAATGGAGGTTACCCTTTCACGTGTTAATGATGTACTTTGACTCGGTAGACCTAATGGTGGTAACCCTCTCAAGTATAATAATGTTAATGAGAATGAACTACTCTATGGGAATGTATGCTTAGCACCGAGTGGATATGGTAAGATGGAAGCTCTCCCCATGTTAGGCCGAGTTTCAATGAACATCTTTCTTATCCCATAACTAAGTGCCCACATAGGTTATTAGCTAGTGGATCTACTTAAGCTAAAATGTTACTAGTCCTACCTTAGGCAAGTAGACCAACTCTTTTCGATATGGGACATGACACTAGATTCCATGTTAAGCTCACATGGTCTATGTCAGTTAGGGCTTATTCCTATCAAGTGATTTGTGTGCTATGGTTACTCACGAGGTTCTATGAAGTGTGGATGGTAGTATGGGATGCCATTCATGCATTGCACGAGTAGGCTTTGAGAGGGCTATGGTGTGTTTCTCTATTGTCATAGTGTCTAATGGAATGAATGTGCTCATAATGATGCCAATGAGAATGTGACCTAATGGTTAAATGTAAAGATGAATGCTTAACTTAGATTGTAATATGAGTTGCTTTCTTTGTCATGACTTATTAAGTGTGAATGTTCCTTATCTATGATTATTGACTAAAAATGAGAATGAAGAATGATAAGCATGTCTATGGTGGCCTCAAAGTGTTACTTTTTATGCATGGTATTATGGGATGTTATTCCTACATTGCACATGTATAACTTACGGTTACTTAAGATGATGGTTCTAATGTGTTATAATGACTTATATGTTGAATATGTTTATGTCATATATGTTTATACTTAAAGTGCATGATGTTTCTCAAACTTGGCATATAGCATGGTTTTCAACCAAAATGTCCTTTTTAAGCATGATTTTTGCATGGCTGTCATACTTAGCGCATATTTTTGCTAACCCATATTTCTTCTATTTTTCTACAAAGTGTAGGTTCCGGATCTTAAGGTGACTTCTAGTGTTCAAAGCTTGAATTGATTCTCTCCAAAGCTAGTTGGTGAGTCCTCATGGTTCGAGGACAAAAGTTGTTCATTTCTAGTTTCTTTTATGTCATTTTATGTTTCGGATTATGTTGAAGGGTTGTGACCCTTTCAAGTTGTATTAGATGGTCATATTAGATAAGTTAGACTTCCGCTGTTTGTTTTTAAATAAAGACTTTGATTGTATGGATTAAAGTTTTTAAATTTCGTACAATTTTTTTATGTATTATGTTATGAATGCTATGAGGCTTGTCTGAGGCTCTTTGGAGTCTTGTACACGGTGTTATTTCCAGGGTGTAGGCTTGAGTCGTGACAAGACGTCTCAGCCACATCCTGTTGAACCGCTCTTTGTTGCCTAACTTGGTTGGTCACAGCTTGACTTAGCTTTCACATAGCTTCCCGAAATTCAGCATTAGTAACCTCTCATTGGGGTTGCACTTCTGGTGCATTAGGTACCCCTTGTTCCTCAACGTTCTTCCTAGTGGGACAACCTCAGACATCTCTTCGTTGAGGCATGATTTGAAAGATACGCGCGTGCACGAATTAGAAGAATTTTTTTAGAGATGAACTATATCGCACGAAATGAGTATGAAAAAAGAGAGATAGTTCCTAAATGTTGTAGTCTCCTAATTATATATGTGGCGTGCTTCACACCGATAACTAGGACTCTACAAACACGACTTCATAAACTCCCTCGGACTCTTGACTCTGTGCTCTGATACCAAGTTTGTCACACCCCGAGCCTACACCCTGGGAAGGACTGGCACTCGAGAACCATTGTTGGCCCTAAGCAAACCCTTGGCCTGGCTAGAATCTCAGCGGAAAACTTTAAGCATTAATAAGAGAAATAAAATGCAACTGTACTACACTATCTCAAAATAAATTGTAACGACCCTAAAAACGAACTAGTGAAACTAGAGCCTAACGTGTGTGTGTTAGAATTTGGTGTGAGGTTTGATGGTGGCATATGTTGTCCTGAGTCATGGTTAAGGGGTTTAGGGGTTAAATGAAAAGGTACGACTCCCCATGGACCACCCTAGGGGTCCTTGAGGAGGACCCTAAGTTTAACCCCCAAGGTTGCCCCAAATGATGAACTTGTCAAAAATGGGGTGACCTACAGAAGGGGTCCACGCTCCGTGGATGGCCTCCGTAGGTCATGGCCCCTAAATTCACCTCTCTGACCCAGACCACGGACCAACAGTACGGTCCGTTAATGGACTCATGGTCCGTGAGTCTAGGTCTCGTGGATGGCACCTGTGTGTTGTCAAGTTATACTGCCAAGTGAGGGGTGAATTGGTAAATTCACCCCAAGTCCTAATAAGTATTTGATAGGTTATTTAAAGTAGATTAGGATATTTTAAGAGTATTAAAACATAATTAGACCTCATTATTTCAATTCTTCAAAATCAAAACCCTTCCCTCCCAAAAAGTCCTCTCTAGAAACTCCATTGGAGATCAAGGTCAAGTTTAAGCTAGGGTTGGGGATTTCAAGGTGTTTCTTCAAGTTTCGTGGGGAATCAATAGCAAGGTATGGTAGTCTTGATCCTTGTCTAACTTTTCAATCAAGGAGCCAATTCAAAGGTGATTTCAAAGCATGAAAAATCTAGGGTTTTACTCAATGTCATGGGTACTTCCATCAATCATTTTCAAATGGTTTCTAATGACTTATTTTGATTGTGTTTATGTTTAATTGATGATTTATGATGCAAATACTCTATGAACCCATGATTTCTCTCAATTTCTAAATTGTGCTTTATGAATTGGGTTTGGTGATTATGAAAGTTTATGATTTGAACTTGTCTAAATTGCTTTGGGTTATTGAATTGTATCATCATCTATGCCTAATTATGGTGAATTGAGGATTTGTGATCATAGCCTTGAAAGGGAAAGCTTGACCTAATTGCTTGTTGAAGTAAAAATATGCTAGAGATATTGATCCACTTTAAAGGTGGAGGTGTTTACTTACTATATATAATGTGAAGAATATGGATGTGATTTCAATGATAGAATGATGATCATGTACAGAATGTAAGTGTGTTGTTGTTGATAGTATATTCTCAATTGACACTCATGAGTGATAATAAAAGTAATGTGAATGTTGAATCTAGAATTGGTAAGCTTATACACCCTTTTCTTGTATAATGAATGTGTCTTGACTTAATGAATATGAATCGATAGGCTATGGCATTCCTTTCATATATGAGTAATGAATGTGTCTTGACTTAATGGATATGAATCGATAGGCTTAAGGCATTCCTTTCATAAATGATATAATGTAATGAAGACTCTAGAATCGATAGGCTAATGGCATTCCTTTCTTAATGAGTCAATGTACCATGAATCGATAGGCTTATGATATTCCTTTCATGAGTATAAGAATGTAATGAGGAACTATGAATCTAGCTTAAGGCATTTCTTTCATGAGGACTCTAGAGCTATCCTTGAATGTACCATGGATCGATAGGCTTATAGCATTCCTTCCTTGTGTATTGATGTATCTTGGGTCGATAGGCCAATGGCATTCTTCCCTAGTACACTACTTTAATGTGAATGAAATGATCTATGGGAATGTAAGCTAAGCACCTAGTGGATATGGTAAGATGGAAACTCTCACAATGTTAGGCTAGGATTCCAATGAACATCTATTTGTATCCCATAAACTATGTGCCCACATAGGTCTAGTTAGTTGATCGGCGTAAGCTAGGTTATTGGGTTTTCTTAGGCAAAAAGACCGCCTATTTACGGTGTGGGGTTTCATGACACCGGATTCCATGATTTAACTCTCATGGTCTATGTCGGTTAAACACTTATTCCCATCATGTGAGATGTGTATTATAGTTTCTTGAGAGGTTCTATGAAGTGTGGGTAGTAGTATGGGATGCTATCCATACATGGCACGAGTAGGCTTCAAGAGGGCTATAGTGAGTTCTCTAAGTCTTAATGATGAACGAATGAATGTGTCCTAAATGAGGTTAATGAAGAAGGTTGAATTAAATGCTAACATGCTTAGATGTAAAGATACATGCTATACTTGGATTGTATTATGAGTTACTTCCTTGTCATGATTGTTGTATATGAATGTGCCTTGTCTAGGGTGACTTCAAAGGAGTACTTAGTGTGAGTAGTAGTATGGGATGCTACTTGCACATTGCACAAGTATGACTTAGAGTTGTCGTAGGTTTGGTCTTAATGTGATAATGTGACTCATGTAATGTTTATATCTCTTATATGCTTTATTGTGTAAAGGTGGAAAGGATGAAGGGTAAGTTCACTTTTCGTGACCTTAAGGTGGTACCTTAGTGTGGGTGGTGGTATGGGACGCTATCCATACATTGCACAAGGTATGTCTTGAGGGTTATTTGAGGTGGAGGTTCAAGGTAAAGGTAAAGGTTTATATGTGATTTTGCTCAAATGTGAAAATGTGACTTGTATGCTGGTTGTGACTTATATTATGCCTCTTTTATCAATGTTCATGAAATTTTACTAAAATGGCATATATCATAACTTTCAAACAAAGATGTCCATTTTAGTACTCCGGAAAGCAAGGAGGCTCACCAAAGGGCTCTGAGTGCTCGACTGGATCAACGAAGCATTGGATACTTATCTTGGTTACCTGTAACTGCAACATAACATGATGCAGGACAAATGGTGTCAGCACATTGAATGTATGAGCATGCGAGGGGAAAACTAAACATGACATAAGCTTGAATTGAAATCTGAAAGAAACACTTACCTCAACTTTACTAAACTCATGGATACTCAACTCAATGAAAAAATAAAAAACAGTAAAAAAGTAGTTTATATAAAGCATTTAAAATAATAGATAACATCTTAAAGTATTGGAAAATACAATAATATCTCAGTTGTATATAAGAATACAAAAAATAAACTATGTTTGGGAGATTCTCTAACCGACAACAATCACTATGAGCTATGTGATGATACAACGTCTCGCCCACACTGCCATAACTGTCCTATAACTTGATGAGATATAGAATGCCTCAACTTAGTAGATCCACTAGTCTATGCTAAAAAACATTAAGGAATCATGTAAAAAGTATGACCCTTTCTACCCACGTTGGCTACATGCTTTATGGAGACTCGATATATTATGAACTCGTCCCCATATCGGTGTTTAATACTACTCCCAAAATACTTAGCGCACATGTTTAAAAACATAACTCATTCTCTATGGTTTGAGGTTATTACTCAATAACTTATATCTCTTTAAAGAGATGAAACTCAAAACTACTCATGAAAACTTATTTGGAAACTAGGGTTTCCTCTCGTCTTAAATGTGAAAACATCTACTCTTTAGGAATACTTAGTTCCCATATATAATTTTAAAGAAATGAACTTGGCTCTACTCTTTCTCAAACTCGATGCTTAAGTTTTTAAAACAAGTTTAAGACGATGTAAATGACTTTTGAAAGACTCTAAGAACTCTCTTGACTTGACTGTTAGCTCTCCCTTGAATTTGAATTATAGATTAAAGGGTTATGATATCATGTTATAGGTGATCTCTCGATGTTTAAACGTACCTTAGCATGTAGAAAAAACCTAGAAAGCATAGGTAAAATTCGAGGAAACTCAAACGGAAAGAAGTGGGAAAGCGTAGAGGACCTGACGACTCTGGCGTACTGAGTGGCGCAGGGCTCCAGAGCCTGAACTACAGAAGGCTGGTTGGGGAGCAATGAGTGGAGCGGCTCCCTAGGGGGAAGACTACAGAAAACTTCCTCTGGCACACTGAGTGGCGCGGTGTGCTAGACCACTACCCAGAAAACTCATGAATTTTCTTGTTCTTTTTTCGACCCTAAAATGTCTAGATTCGATTGGTTTCTTCCCCCAAACACTTAGATTCGAATACCCAACCAAAGTATACAAGAATCTACCCTAAAACAACCTTAAATCACATCAAATCATCTCAAGAACTCCTCCAAAACCCATCAATCAAGAATCAAATGAAACTTCAACAAAATTCATCAAGAACTCATATTCTCTACTTTCAAGAACATAAATACGCTGAATTTACTCATGATTGGTGTGTAAGTGAACGAACCCAACACTATGTGATCATACATACCTCTTAGGGATTAACCCTTGGCGAAATCCGCAAGCAAAATCTCAAGAACGCGACGAACCTTGGTTTTTCTTCTCTTTTCTCCTCTTTTCTCTTCTCTCAAGCCCTAGCATAATTTTGTAATTGTGTAAACTGAACCAAATCAGTTTAGACCCTAATTAATTTATAAAAAACGAACTAAAATAATAGGGTTGGGAAAAGACCAAAATACCCCTCTTAAATCCGGGTGATATTCCTTAACTGGACAGCCCGACTTCAAACAGGCATATTTCCTTCATACGAGCTCGAAAATTAGAAAACTATGTGATGTTGGAAAGATAATTTAAAGACCTTTCATTTGATATCTTATGACACACCTAACTCATCATGTACTTAGAGTGATTTTCATTATTTCCAAAAATGGTTCTTTCTAATTCTAGCTCTTTCAAATGAGGGGTGTTACAATTTTATATTTATTTTATCATTATTATTAAATACTATTCATTCTCAAATATTTAAATAGCTTATAATTAATAAATGTGATATAGTAAAATTATTCTTTTATTTATTATTTTTAAAGGGAGTATTAAATAAAACATCTACAAGTAAAGATGTACTGAGAGAGTTGTAATTTTTAACGTATGTTTTGACAAAAAAAATGTGGGCACAGCAAATTAGAGTCAAACAAAAATAAAAAGTAACATTCAGTTCAATTTTCCAATGTAACTGAACCGATTCTGACTAATTGAAGACAAAAGAAAGGGTAAAACATAATTTCTTACATTGTTATTGTCACCCCCAAAAAGAAGATAAGAACTTCACAAAGCTTTCTTCAAAATTCACAAAGTTTTGTAATAGATTTCACAAAGTTTTGTTAAGAATTCAGTGTCCAAAGATCAACTGGTAAGTGAAGATGCAAGACATGTTGGAAAAATAGGTAATTTTTACTTTATTATTTCAGAATTTTGATAGATAGTAACACAAATGATATTTAAGATGTTCGTTGTTTCATTTTTTAATTTTGATGAGAAAGCTTTGCCTTTATGAATTGTGATATCTATAATTTTGATGAATAAGCTTTTCTTCTAGCAAAATTTTCTTCAGCCCAAGTGAAGTATATCAAAATGCTGAGGTTTTAAAAAAATTCAAGGTCTTTGCAAATAAAGGTTTTGTTTTTTTGCACAGACCTTTTAATTCAATCAAATTCACACATTTAATACCGGCAGGCTTCGAATAATGTTTTCTAATTCCAGTTGAATCATTTAGAAGCTTAACTTAGATGTGCAAGCTATAGAGGTTAGCTAAATATTACTTTGTGATAATGAATATCTTACAAGCGTGTTACCATTCTTATATACTCTTCTTGGATGTTATACATTACCAATCACTAATGTATAAATATACAAGCAATTCTTTAAAGAGAAAGCAAAATATTGTAGAAACCCTTGATGGTGATACAATTTTGTTTGGGTTTTGTCAATGTTTCTTTATCGAACCAATGAATTTTAAGTTTCACCAAAGTTTTTTTCTTTCTCATTTTTTTTAAAAATATTCAAGCTTCTCCAACCCTCCATCCTGTCTCTACTCCACGCCACTACTGGAGAAACAACGTTGCTATTCCTACACAACGTTGCTATTCCTACACAGTGGAGATTTCTCAAAGAAACCTACAAGACAAAATAAAGACCTAATGGTTAACATTTCTTCAGAATCAAATGTCCAAAGATTAATTGGCCGACAATTGAAGACATGAAAGATGTTGCAAAATGATGTAACTTTTACTTTGTTGTTTCATAATTTTAATAGTGAAAAATATTGAGATGGATGTTCATTGTTTCATGTTTTAAGTTTGATGAACAAGCTTTGCTTCTGTGACATCCATACCTCTATTAGTCCATAAGTTTCCTTACCTAAAACATGATGACATTCTCGAGTTAAATTTTTATATCTAGAGTTATGGAGTTCCACAAATTCCATGACAATGGCTATAATTTATCAATAATAGGATCTTATGGTACTTGGTGGGTGCTATTTCTAAGAGATTTTCTTTCTTGTAAAGTTTTCTTCTTCATCAGTATAGTATATCAAAATGAGGTTTTAAAAAGAAAATTAACTGAAGCTCTATTTATCTGTTTTCATAGTGAGTTTCTTTTAGGTGTGCTAATATGTTACTCTTTTGGGATGTGTTCCATTTACCAACAGTTTATGTAAATAGGAATAAGTGGTTCCTTAAAAGGTAAAAACATGAACTTTTATCGTGCCTTCTAATGAATTATACTCAAGGAACTAGCTTCACATTCAATGTTACTTAGATTGAGGTGTCTAAAATTTTGTTGTAAAGACTCCTATTTTCTCATATGTGTGTAGTTTATTATACTTAAATGTGTTGCATAAGAAAAATTTAAATGGAGAAACATAGTCTGAGAGGATTCATATAACCAGACCCCAACTAGCTTGGAACTAATATGCAATAGTAGTAGTTGCTGTAGAATCATACTTAAACTGATCATCTCTATCTATTTCCTTATATATCGTAGTGTAGAAGACATAAGATACATGGAATGACAATCTTAGAATGCATTGGTTTAACTCTTAGTTTTTCTGGAATAGTTCTTAAGGAAGTGGAGATACATTGATCCCTAGTAGTATTGTTGAGATTTGTCCTATTAAATTTTCTAGTTTTAGAAAAATCAAATGGGTTTCTAGCTATTGAACTAGAACTATGCTCTCGACAACACAATGGTTAATGTGTGTGAAACTTTCCCACCTTGTTTTAAAGTAATGTTGTTTCTTTACTAATCATGTACATATTGTTGTTGGGGCTTCAAATATATCTCTTAGAAAGAAGGTCCGAACATGGCGAATTCGACCAATTTAACTACGCAATTTTTGATGAATTAATTAATGGTGAGAGAACGAGTGACGAACCTGTAGAAGTTGTGTCTATGGGAAAGAAGAGTCATTGAGAACGATATGTTGACATTTTGGAAAGTTAGTTTAGCTATCCAAATTTGTTTTTTGTTCTTTATATTTTGCAGTTAATTAGAATCTCTCAAGACTCCACTTATGGGGTTATGCTGGTATGTTATGGTAGTAAGTGTCTCTCACTATGAACTTTTTTTAGTAAGATTATAACTTAAATAATTCTCATTCTTCCTCATTTCCTCACTATTTATCCTCAATAAATTGGAAGTATTTGTTTCATGAGATATCCTGATCTTTTGTCCGTTATTTACAAGAAAGAATCTCCTGTATATTGTCATTTTTTAATATTCTATTGTTAACACGATACTGTGAAGTCACTTTCACAATATTTATATTAGTTAAGATTAAATTTCTAGGAATTTTTTATCCAATAAGATATTTATATGCCGGTAGAAAATTGACCCTAATTTTCACGGTATTGACGCTTAAGTGTTGTTTATATTGGTATTTATTTTTTACATATATACCTTTATCAGAACTTACATGTTATACCCAATTGTGTAAACCTTTTATAGTAGTATGATCAATATACTAATAGCTTCAATAGTCAATTAAAATTTTTCTTTACTTGGTATTTGATTACTTAGTATTGCGTACCTAGCATCACGGTCCGGGGTGTGGAGGAGCTACTATAGTCCAAGATCCCTCATATACAACGTCACTTGGCTTGGACCGCAAGGATCGAAAGCTTACGTAAGATACAACACATAAAAGAAAACTTCTTCTTTGTTAATAATCTTTTTTCTATAAGAAAGCATTTTGCTACGTAACCTATTAAATGCAATCTAAAGTTGATTGTCCCATTGTCATTGTGTTTCCTAATTTTGTTAAGATCCATTTTCAATCTGTTTTTGCATTGTTCTTTTAAGAAAGAGTTTGCCAAAATTATTTACAAACTTGAAAAACTTCTGGTTCGTCCATGTCACTTAATGAGTTTGTACTTGTAAAAAGTTTGGACTTCAGTTGCCACAAGTATGGTTAAATTTTACGTTATTTATCTATGTTGCTCAAATTCTTCAAAAATATCATTGGAAGTGTGTTGTATTCTCCAAAGTGAGTCTTGGGCTGTTTTTTATTAGAAGTGATAGTATTTGATCTCATTTTGCGAGAAATAGGTTTGGAAGTGGTTGAGAGAGAAAGGAACTGAAGTGGCAGCAATAGAAATCGACGAAGCCAACCACAGACCGTAGGCCGCGATGAAGCATAGATGTGAGTTCATTGGAGTCTGACCAAGTAAGGAACCACGGAGGTAAACGATGCCCCGTAGAGTGAATGACAGACCGTCCTGCACGACCATCGTTTTAATTAGAAAGTTGAGTTCCAGTACTTGAACCACGGAGGAACAGGAGAGAACGTATCCCAATCTATAGGCCATAGGTGGCAATCGTCATTTGAAGAGTCTAAAATATCTACCAAGTGCTGACCCACGAAGGTAACCCACGGACTGTAGGTCTATCCACGGTCCGTAGGTCTTGTGTCTGTCAAAACCGTGTCTGAACCAATTGTCCTTATTTCGTTTTCCTATTTTGCTTAGGACTTGTCTACTATAAAAAAAAAACAAGTTGTTATTTTCGTTTTAGGGAGTTGGACCTTATTGGAAACTTTTTTTTTTGTCTTTTGGAATTATTTTGTGAACACTCTGGCACTTTAATTCTGGAAGCTAGTTTATGCAATTTGCTCTTTCAATTTTAATTCAAGATTTCGGTATTCATCTATTCTAATTGTTAGTTCATGATTTATTTTAGTAACCCTAATATGAATTGTGAATTCTCAAGCATGAGTAGCTAAATCCACAACTAGGGTTGTGGGAACCATGAGCAATTAACAATGTATTAATAATAATTAAGTAATTCTTCAATAGTATTTATGCATGTATTGTTAATCCTTTCGTTTAGAAATCTTTTTAACGTAGGCCAATGTTAGAACTCACCTCATTCCTACTTGCCTTACCAAGCGGGTAATGAATGAGAGAAAGATTAAACAATAAAGATTTTCATGAAGTATTCGATGCTATCTAATAGCCTAACTTTAATCAATTGACGTGAGGGTTAATACCTACCTCAATTGACACAAAGGCTAATCTAGGGAAAAGGTAAGGGTTAGTAAAGTACACACCCGTAGACTTACCCAGTTGCGAGTTGAAATTCCCTACTTGGAGGACCAATCGCTTAGGGATATCCAACTTATCAACCTTGCATGCCAAACACTAAGTTAAAGTTACTATTTTTAGAAATATTGCGTTAAGAGTTTGTGGGGAATACTTTAACCCTAGTTTTCATCTCATATTGAGATCTCAAACTTTGAATCTTGTTTACTTGTTACTTAATAATTTAAATCAACAATCTATTATTTGATTTACAAATTCCCTCATTTTTGTTACTTTTCTCGAAAATAGTTTGACTAAACGGAGATAATTGTGAGCTAAGCTTAAGTCTAAACCATATTCCTCATGGGATCGACCCTGACTTGAAAGTTGGTTTCTTTATTTGGCAACGACCGCTTATACTTCTTTTTGGAGGTGTAATTTGGGCGCATCATCGTCCTCGAATGGGATTCAAGACATCATACGAAGGGTAGGAACTTAAACCTAACAGCCTAACAAGAATGCAATCACATAAATGCACATGTACAAGGAGAAAACATCAACTCCAAGCTAAAGCATTTTCAAAACATAATTTTGTAAGGTATATATGCAGCCCATACTCAAATGCACATAAACATAAAGAAATCTAAGTCAACTCATTTTCTCAAAATCAAGTTTTTCATAAACATTCATAGATGAGGAATCATGAGAATTTCTAAGACACATGAAACCAAAAGAGTAAACCATGAAGGACTAAATACCTCAAGCTAGAGTAGAGACAGAAGAAAAGAGATGAGGATAGCGGGACATCATATCGGCCTCAGGCTCCCATGTAGCACCCTCAAGTAACAGATTCCTTTAAAGAAGCTTCACAAAAGAACCTTCCTTGTTTCACAACTTCTTAACTTGTCGGTCCAAAATCTCAATCGAAACTTCTCCATAAGAAAGGTTCTCCTTAACTCCCAAACCTTTTAAGGGAACTATGGATGTCCGATATCCAACACATTTTTTCAATCGAGATACATGGAAATTTGGATGCACCGATGCCAAATCATTAGTCAAATCAAGTTCATAAGCAACTTTACCAAAATGCCTAAAAATCAATTATGAGCCCACATAATGGGGACTAAGTTTCCCTTTCTTCCCAAACCTCCTCACACCCTTCATGGGTGAAATCTTTAAGTATACCCAATCATAAACATCAAACTAAAGGTCTCTCATTCTAACATTAGCATAGGACTTTTCCCGACTTTGAGACATTTTCAACCTTTCATTAATAAGCAAAATGTCACAACCCAAAGTACACCCTAGACGTGGCATGGCATATAAGACCCCGAGAGTCCCAACACAAGCCACATACATAAACAATATAATAGAATCTAACGAGTTTAAAAGACAATCTAAATCATAAAATAATGTTGTCAAAAATGAAGCGGAAGTCTACATAGTCTCAAAAGCCATCTATTACATCAAGAGGTGATCGGGGTGTACCCCGTACATAACATACAAACTTTAAAATATAAAGACAATAAGAAATAAAGTTTCGTTCCTTGGAACATGAGGACTCACCAATCTTTAATATCTACTAAGTGATCCCTAGCCACAGATGCAAAATTGGAGCATCGGACCCTACATTAGTGAAACAATGTGCAAGAGTATGTGTTAGTACAAAAATGTAACATGTATGATAGCAATACATAAAAGTTATGAAATCATACCAAAAAGATACTTTTCATGATATGCAAAGACCAAGTCAAAACATAAGATAAGAGGGTTAGAAAACATAAATCGTAATCATGGTCAATGCAAGTAAAATCATTTTTAAAACACATGTGAAATACTTCTTGAAGTAACCTCAGTTCATTATTATTGTGCGAAGTAGCCTCAACTGACATAGAGACCATATGAGCTATGACATGGAATCTGGTGTACTCCTCTCACACCAAAAAGAGAGTGTCCTACTTGCCAAGGAAGGACCATGAACTTCTAGCCTACGTGGATCCACTAGCTAATGTTTATCTTAAGACCATTATCCTATTTGGGCACATAGGTATGGGATGAGGAGATTTCTACTAGAATCCCAGCCTCTAGCTACAAGAGAGCTTCCATCTCATTATCCTCTCGGTGCTAAGCATAAATCCCATGGAATAGTTATTAATCATAACTTGTCTTATCTTTAAGAGACATGGGTAGTCGCCGCTTGTCTTATCATAGGATAGCTCCTTAGACCATGTGTGAGAATACCTTTCACCATCCATGATCTTTTCATAATAGCTTTTAAGACCCATAGTCATTTACTCCATGATAGAAATTCCCTACTACTAATTGAAATAGTTGTTAAATCGTGCTCTATAATCATTAATGACATATCCGGATACCATACTAATCAAGAACTCATTTAGGAAAATAGCCCAAAAATCATTGAGGGCAAATCTAGATGTCAATCATGTCATGTGGCCAAGCTTCATAGAACATAAGGATATCTCCATCCATAAGCTTTCTTGAGTCATATGCATTACTTTCATAAACATACATTCTTTTCAATAATTCACAAATTTCATCATGTTTGCAAATTCAATGCATCCCCAACTTCATTTACATCAATCTCATCAAAAGGACCTGCATATCTTCATAAATTCATCTTTCATGATTTATAATCAAAATTGTGGATTATGCATGGGTTCATGGGAAATAAACTTAAAAACAAGCAATTACTTATATTGATGCATAAAAGTCATAAAACAATCAATTGGATCAACATTGAAAGGAACACATGACATGGAAGAAAACCATATCTTCAATTGGAGATTTCTAACTTGAAAATTGGAGAATTTAGGACTCGATGGAGGAAAGAGCTCCATAGCTGAAGACTATCATACCTTGGAGTTCAAAGCCCACAAGAAACTTGGTGAATTTGAGGCTTGATCTTGAAACCCTAACTTGACTTCTTCTTCTTTCTTAGAGAAAGAAATATTTGAGAGGAGGAGCTTGAAGAACTTTTGGGAATTTGAGAGAATGAATTGTATTGGGGATTTTTGGGGTTAAAATCGTTTATATAGGTCTTCTAATACAGGGTAAACTGACATAGTATTTGTTAGAATAATTAGGAAAAGACCCAAAAGCCCTCATAAAAATAAGCATCGACTCATGTCGATGACCCGGCCCACGATCCATTTGTAACAACACGGACCGTGCTGGTTCGTCGTCGATTGAGTTCAGAGACCCTCTAATTGGACTCCTAATGACAGACCCATGTATGATCAGTGGGTCCACCTATAGGTTGTACATGCCCAGTAGTAGGTCTCTACTTTTTACTCTAAAATTCCACTAAGTCTGGGATTGACCGACGAAACCTACCTACGACTTGTACATTGGACAACAGACCATCCTAGTGAACCGTTGGAAAGTACTGGAACTTGATATTTTTGGAAAACTTTGGACTGCCACCCACGAAGAGACCTATGGTGTGTGTGTCATTCCATGGGTTGTTGGTGGCTCCGTTGGGACTAGCACCAGATCCTGCAAAAGTTTTTTAATATGAGACGTTACAATATATCCCCCCCCCCCCTTGGGAACATTCGACCACAAATAGAACTCAAACTAGCAAGAAAAGAGTATGAGAGAAATTAACAATCCAATCAGTAATGTAACTTCATCAAAATGCACATAACCAATGAGGAACCTCAACTCCAAGCTAAAACGCGTTAAAAACATCTTTTCCATAAGGTCTATATGCAACTCAGACTCAAATGCACATAAACATGAAGCAATCAATTAAACAAAATCATATTTTTGAAAAATCCAGATTTCATGAGCATTCATGCATTAGAAACATTAAAATGACTACGACACACGAGTCCTAAAGAGTGAACTATGAGAGCTAAGGCCTCTAGTTAAAGTCGAAGATAGAAGGAGAGATAGGTATACTAAGACATCTCATCGCCTTCGAACTTTCACCTACCAAACCAAAATAAGGAAATCTTCCAAAATCAGCATAGTTCTTCTGACACACCAACCATTACGCACATTATCTCCCCCTTGGGAGCAAACCCCACTAGTCTTTTAAAATCCATCTCCCTCAACCCAAGCATAACACCAAAGTCTTAACAACCATTGAACCATTGATGCAAGTAAACACTTCAGAGGTTTCCACAAGGATTTCAATAACTAATCCAAACACCATCACCATACATGCAGTTTTACCATGGCCAATGAAACACTCAATACCAAGCAATACATAACCACAAGCTAAAAGACCATAACTCACCAATTATCGCATCCGGGCAACCCTCATGATCTTATCGACTTTAAAGAGCATAAAACCTATCTTGTTTTTTACCACCACTAGGACCTGAGGACGGGTAGGTTTGAGCCCTTCGACGATTATATCCCTCATTTCTAGCAACTGAAGGGCAATCCCTTATCTTATGATCCATCATTCAACAACCAAAACATGCATTTGAACTGGATAAATACTCACCCATATGTCTTGTCCCACACTCTCGACATTCGGGACACATTTGCTCACTAGAACCCTTACCTTGAGAATTACTACTTCCACCGAACCTTGAATGTGAAGAATCACCATCATCCCTTCTTATTCTTTTTGAATCCCCAGTTTTCCCCTTAAGCTTTTCTTCTTCTATTTGTTGTGCATGAACCATCAAACGGGACACATCCAAGTATTTAACAAGCATGGCAGTTAGGCATTCTTTAACCACTAAGTCGGAAGCACCTGAAACAAACTTACTTATCCTTACCCTTGGATCGGCGACCATAGTGGGTGTATCTTTTGACAATTGTGTGAATTTTAAAGCATAATATTTCACACTCCTATCCCCTTGACGAAGGTTAATGAACTCAAGTAACTTTGCCTCCCTCATCTCAAGGGGAAAGAACCTATAAAGAAAAGCCACCTTAAATTTCTCCCAATCAAGAGGACCCGCATCAACCGCCCTCTCTTCCTTCCATTGGCTGAACCAAACTTGAGCAACACGATTAAGTTGACAAGTGGTCAATTCTGCAATTTCCACCAATGTCACCTCCATGATCATCAACACCTTATACACCTCATCAATGAACTTTTGTGTATCTTCCTCAACTTTAGACTCATGAAATTACGGAGGATTCATCCTAATGAAGTATCTCACTCTAGTTTCCATCATACCCACCCTTGAGTATATGGGAGCCACAACCTCTCTATTTGCTTGAGCCATCATAGCTTGGGCCAACGAATAAAATGCAGCTCGCAACTCATCATTAGTCAGTTGCTCAGTCAAAGGTTCGACCAGCACTTGGGGAATCTCTTGCCTCATGTTCTTACAAACAGTCCTATTCATGAGATTCCTGCATCGAGGCATATTTTGAAAAGCATAAATAGGGGTTAGGAGAGAAGGACACCTAGAGTTACACTTTATCCCACGACCTTAGAGTAATGAAAGAAGTGGAATTTCTTAAACATCTTATAGCTTCTCATTCATAAATGTGGCATGCTTCACACTCATGAATAAGACTTTACTCGACGTGGATTATGAGACATCCTAAGACCTTTCTAAACATTGTTTTCTGATACAAAGTTTGTCACGACCCAAAGTACACCCTAGACGTCAGATAGCGTATAAGACCACAAGAGGCCCGACACAAGCCACTTAGCATACATAAAAAGATAATAGAATCTAACGAGTTCAAAAGTCAGTTTATATCATAAAAAGGTTTTGTGAAAAATGAAGCGGAAGTCTACATAGTCTCAAAGGACATCTATTACATCAAGAGTGATCGAAACGTAATGCGTACATCACATATAATCTCTAAAAATATAAAGACAATAAGTAATAAAGGTTTTGTCCTAGGAACATGAGGACTCACCAATCTTCAATATCTATTAATTGATCCCTAGCCATGAAGATGCGGAATAGGAGCGTCGGACACTACATTAGTGAAACAATGTGAAAGATTATGTGTTAGTACAAAAATGTACCTAGTATAATAGCAATGCATAAAAGTTATGAAATCATGCTAAAAGGAAATTTTCGTGATATGCAAAGACAAAGTCAAAACATAAGATAAGTGGGTTAGAAAACATAATTTGTAATCATGGTCAATGCAAGTAAAATCATCTTTAAAACACATGTGAAATGCTTCTTGAAGTAACCTTAGTTCATTATTATTGTGGGAAGTAGCATCAACTGACATAAAGACCATGTGAATTATAATATGGAATCCGGTCTACTCCTTTCATATCGAAAAGAGAGTGTTCTACTTGCCAAGGAAGAACCATGAACTTCTAGCTTACGTGGATCCACTAGTAAAAGTCTATCTTAAGACCATCATCCTATGGGGGCACATAGGTATCGGATAAGGAGATTGCTACTAGAAACCCGACCGTTAGCTACGGGAGAGCTTCCATCTCAATTTTATCCTAGTGATAAGCTTAAATCCCACGGAATAGTTATTAATCTTAACTTGTCTTATCTTTAAGAGACATGGGTATTTGTCGCTTGTCTAATCATAGCATAGCACCTAAACCATGCGTGAGAAAACATTTCACCATCCATGATATTTTCATAATAGCTTTTAAGGCTTATAGTCATTCACTCCATGCTAGAAATGCTCTTCTACTAATGGAAGTAGTTTTTAAAATTGTGGTCTATAATCATTGATGGCATATCTTGATACCATACTAATCAAGACCTAATTTAGGAAAATAGCTTGAAAAGTATTGAGGGTAAATCTAGATGTCAATCATGTCATGTGGCCAAGCTTCATAGAACATATAGATATCTTCATCCATAACCTTTCTTGAGTCATAAGCATTACTTTGATAAAACATTCATTCTTTTCAATAACTCATAAGCTTCATCATGTTTTCAAAGTCAATGCATCCTCAACTTCATTTAAATAAGTCTCATCAAAAGGACATGCATATCTTCATAAACTCATATTTCATGATTTATAATAACAATAATGGGTTATGCATGGGATCATGGGAACTAAACTTTAAACATGCAATTACTTCAATACATGCATAAAAGGTCATAAAACAATCAATTGGATCAACAATGAAAGGAACCCATGACATGGAAGAGAACCCTAACTTCAATTGGACATTTCTAACTTGAAAATTAGAGAATTAGGACTCTATGGAGGAAAGAGCTCCGTAGATGAAAACTATCATACCTTGGATTTTAAAGTCCACAAGCAATTTTGTGAATTTGAGGCTTGATCTTAAAAGCCTACCTACCTTGACTTCTTCTTCTTCTTCTTCCTTAGAGAGAGAAATTTTTGAGAGGAGGAGCTTAATCAACTTTTAATAATTTCAGAGAATAAGTTGTATTGGGTATTTTTGGGGTTAAAATTGTTTATATAAGACTTCTAATAGAGGGTAAAAGGACAGTATTTTTTAGAATAATTAGGAAAAGACCCAAATGCCCACAGTCCATTGGTCAAACCACAGACCGTATTTGTTGGTCGTCGATTGTGTTTACAGACCCTCAAATTTGACTACCAACGATGCACCCATGTCTGGTTCGTGGGTCCACCTACGGGTCTGCATGCCCAGTCATGGGTCTCTATTTTTTACTCTAAAATTCCACTAAGTCTACGATTGACCTACAAAGCCTACCTACAACTCGTGTATTGGACAACGGACCGTCCTAGTGAACCGTTGGAAAGTATTGGAACTTGAAATTTTTGGAAAACTTTGGACTTACACCCACGAAGAGACCTACGGTCCATGGTCAGTCCACAGGTCATTGGTAGCTCCGTTAGAAATGGCACCAGATCCTGCAAAAGCTGAAATTTCTACCCTCTTTGAACTCGAGGTGTTACACAAAACTTTCTCCATATCATCGTGTACCAATTCAGGACCTATCAAACCAACTTCACCCATATCAAACCAAACTATATGAGATCTACACCTCCTACTGTAGAGGGGATCAAATGGAGCCATATCAATTTTTTAATGATAACTATTGTTGTATGCAAACTCAATCAAAGACAAGTGATCATCCCAATTACCCTTGATGTCAATTCCAAAAGCTCTCAACATATCTTCCAAAGTTTGGATAGTACGCTCCGCTTACCCATCGATTTGCGGATGAAAGGTCGTACTAAGCTTAACACAAGTACCAAAACCCTTTTGAAAACATTTCCAAAACTCAGAGGTGAATTGGGTATCACGACCGTACATAATGGACAAGGGCACTCCATGCAACCTAACCATTTCTCTCAAGAACAGTTAGCATAGTCCTCCGCCGAATAAGAAACCTTGATGGGAATGAAATGAGCAGATTTCGTCATTCGATCCATGATTACCAAAATCAAATCATGTTGCCGCCAAGTGCGAGGTCAACCAATGATAAAGTCCATATTCAAATATTGCCACTTCCAAGTAGGAATACTTATATCTCGAGATAAACCTCCTGGATCTTTGGTGCTCAACTTTCACTTGTTGACAATTAGGACATTTAGCCACAAATTCCGCAATATCTTTCTTCATCCCATTCCACAAATAGACTTCCCACAAATCACGGTACATCTTGGTGGCTCCCATGTGGGAATATTGAGAACTATGTTTTCTCTCATGTCATATACATTGTGAACACACAAAAGACCTTGATAATGAAGCACACCATCTCCCCCTTGGGAGAAAGCGTCTATGGATTTCTCAAGCACCGTTTCCTTAAATTCCACAAACTTCGAATCTTGACCTTGCTTGGATTTCACATCTGACACAAAAGATGATTCTGCATCATTATGTTCCATTATACCACCCTTGGTAGATTAAACTAATTGAACACTCAATCGGGCCAATCTATGAACATCTCTAACCAACTTCTTCTTACTTTCATTAATATAAGCAACATTACTCATTGATAAACAACTAAGAGCATCAGCCACCACATTCGCCTTATCGGGGTAATATAGAACGCTCATGTCGTAATTCTATAGTAACTCAAGACACCTCCTTTGGCAAAGATTTAACTCTTTCTTTTTAAACACATATTGCAATTTTTTGTGGTAAGTAAACACATCAACATGAATACCATACAAGCAATTTCTCCATATTTTAAAGCAAATGCCACCGCTGCAAATTCTAAGTCATGAGTAGGATAGTTCTTTTCATGAATCTTAAGTTGTCGTGAATCATAGGAAATTACTTTTCATTTTTTTCATAAGGACACATGTTAACACAATTCTTGAAGTATCACAATAAACAACAAATCCATTTGTTCCTTCTGGTAAATTCAACACCGGAGTAGAAGTAAGTTTATCTTTCAATTTAAGGAAACTATTCTTGCATGCTTCCGACCATATTAACGTAAAAAAAATTGGGTGAATGTCGTCGATGGAGAGGCAATCGAAGATAGCCCTTTAACAAACCTTCTATAGTAACCAGTCAAACATAAAAAACTTCAAACATCAGAAGGGGATAGAGGTCTAGGCCAACTCTTAACTGTGTCCGTCTTCTTAGGATCTCCTTTAATACCCTTACTAGAAACAATGTGACTAAGAAAAGTCACGAGCTTAACAAAAACACATTTACTAAACTTTGCAAAGAGTTGTTTGTCCTTGAGGACTTGCAACACAATCCTCAAATGATTGGTATGTTCATCCTCACTCCTTGAGTAAATGAAGATATCATCGATGAACACAATCACAAACATATCAAGGTATTGTCTACACACCTTATTTATCAAATCCATATATGTGGCCAGAGCATTGGTCAAGCCAAAGGATATCACCAAAAACTCATAATGACCATATCGAGTGCAAAAACCCTATTTGGAATGTGATCTTCCTTCACCCTCAATTTGTGGTAACCCAACCAGAAGTCGATCTAAGAGAAGTAACTTAATCCTTGCAGTTGGTCAAACAAATAATCTATCCTTGGAAGGGAATATTTGTTCTTAACAGTGACCTTGTTCAATTGTCGGTAGTCAATACACATACGAAGTGAACCATCTTTCTTTCAAACAAATAAAACTTGAGCACCCCATGAAGAGATACTCGATTGGATGAAACCCTTATCCAAAATATCATTCAATTGCTTCTTTAACTCCTTCAGCTCAGCCGTAGCCATTCGATAAAGAGGAATAGAGATAGTCTACGTATTTGGGAGAAGGTCAATACCAAAGTCGATTGCCCTTTTGGGAGGAACACTGGGTAAATTATTAGGAAACACTTTCAAAAACTCATTAACAACGGGGACCCACTCAAGAGTACGGGTCTCAGAATCCATATCCCTAACCAAAACAATATGGTATATGCAACCCTTATAAATCATCTTTATTGCTTTAAGACAAGAGACAAACTGACTCTTAGGCATAGAATTTACCTCTTTCCACTTTAGGATGGGTACATTTGGGAACTAAAACTTGACTACTCAGCTTCTACAATCAATTAAAGCATAACATGAATGCAGCCAATTCATACAAAGAATAACATTTAAATCTAACATATGAAGCTCTACAAGATAAACAAAAGTATGGTATAAGGAGATGGGACACTTTCTATAGACTCTCGTAGCCACAATAGAAGCACCAACGGGAGTAGAGACCAAAAAAGGATCTAACAACACATCCAGAAGAATATCAAATCTCAAGGCCACATATGGTGTCATAATTGACAAGGTAACACTGGGATAAAGTAAAGCATAAATATCAAGATGGAAGACCTTCAACATAGAAGTAACCATATCAAGAGAACCCTTTTACTCATGATGAGTTTGAAGTAAGTTTTACCTTGGAACAGTTAAACCCAAACCACTAGGCGGAGCTTGCCTACCTTCTCTTCCCTTAGTTGTAAGTGATGGAAAATCCCTTATCTTATGACCACTCTTACCATAACAAAAGCAACCATTTGTGTCGTCTAAGCATTTACCCCATGCTTCCTTCCATATTTCGCACAAGTAGTCGATAAAAATCCACCACCATTTCCTCATTGAGGCTTAGGTTTAGACACCCTATCTTTGTTAAAATTAGGACGAGCATTGGAGGAACCATGAGCGGAAAATCTTTGTCGAAATCTAGAATGTCCATGTCCATCGAACATTAAATGTGAGAAGTCACCATCACTGTTCCTTGCCTTCTTTGTATCCCTAGATCTCTCCTTAAATTTCTCCTCTTTTATATGTCGATCATGAACCATCAGAAGAGAAATGTCCATATCATTGATAAGCATGGCAATACGACATTTCTTAACCACCATTTCGGACATGGCCGAAATAAAATTGCTCAGCCTTGCCCTAGGATCGGCAATCATAATAGGAGCATATTGAGACAATTGTGTAAACTTCAAAGAATATTTATTCAAACGCATGTTTCCTTGACGAAGGTTGATGAATTCAAGTATTTTTGCCTCCCTCATCTCAAGGGAAAACAACCTATCAAGGAAAGCAACCTTAAAATTTTCCTAATCAAGAGGACCCACATCAACCGCCCTCTCTTTATTCTATTTGTTCAACCATACTTGAGAAAAACCTTTAAGTTGATAAGACGTTAATTCTGCATTTTCCACTAGTGCCATTTACATGATCATCAACACCTTGTATACTTTATCAATGAACTCTTTAGGATCTTCCTCAACCTTGGAACCATGAAATTTCGAAGGATTCATTCTAGTGAAGTCTCTAACTCTAGTTGTCGTCGTACTCACATTTGGGTTCATGGGGACTACTGCCTCCATATTGGCTTGAGTCATCATGGCTTAAGCCAATACTTGAAAAGCACCCCTAAACTCTTCATTAGTTACTTTCTCGGCTAAAGGGTCGACTGGAACTTGAGGAGCGTGAGGAGCTTCTCGTTCCACATTCCTCCTAGTATATGCTCTTAGAGTGGCGAAACATCTTATAGGGGATGACTTACCTACTTGTGGGTTATATTAGGGCCATCATGAATTAGGAAGTCAGGTAATGACAAAAACATAATAGAACATGATTACATATATCTAAATATTGTCTTATGAACATTCCAAAGGAAACATAAATCATCAAGTACGAGTTTGCCTCTATATTTCTGCATTTCATCTGCGATGCACATAAACGCTAATGAAAAAGCATTCAACAATGATTGAGGCTCCACTTTATTGCGGTCTATTCTATTGAATTTTTGTTTGAACCGACGGAACGCTGATGCATAATTGTTAAGCAGAGGTGCCTCAAAAAGTTTCTTCTCTTCTAGCCGGCATTGAAGCAATGGAACACATATTCATTTCAGCTAGATGTCGATTCCTTGTTGGTGTGTTTCATGAAGTTTTATTCCATTTCATTCAATCTTTATTTTTTTACGAAATTCTTACACATTAGAGAACAAGGGCCTAAAATCTCCTTCATTAGCAATAAAACATAGCAATAACTCATGATTAAGAGTCTAATAAGTTGGTGAAATACCAACTCATCAAACTCTCAAACTTGAACTATTTCTTCTCCTTAAGAAAAGAATTCACAAAGCATTGGATTCACAACTAAGCACACACGATAGAATATTCAAAACCTTCACACTAAGACTCAAAGACATAAAAAATAAAAGGTTGTAATACCCCGGACAGTAGTAAGTTGAACTAGAGGGTTCTAGAGGCTTTCGTAAGAGTTTTGGAGTGTGGTATGAGGATTAAAAGTCGTAAGAACGATTCCCAAACTTAGTATGGAGGTTAAAGGGTTAGGGTATCAAGGTACTACCACCCAAGGGTTCCTTGAGGAGGACCTCAAAACATCCATAAAAGCTGTCAAAATAGGCAGCATTCACGATTGCCACCTACTGGCCGTGAGTGTACGCCCCATGGGTTGGGGTCGTGGGTCAAGTCCTAAGATAGCCTGCAAGTTTTAAGCTGCAGATCTCACCTACGGAGATGCAGCATGCTCAATAGGTCCACCCACGGTCCATGGGTGGAGGAAGCGTAGGTCCAAGCAATTTTTCTAGTTTTAGTTTTAAGTTGGGGGTTTGGGAATTAATTAAGTAATTAATTAGGGTTAAGGGAGGTTGGTTATTTAGTTATTTAACCACCTATATAATATTAATAGGCCCCTAAACTAATTCATTAACTCACCCATCAAAGAACCCCAAAAATCTCTCAAATAATTCTCTCTAGAAGTGAAGAAGAAGAAAAATAAGAGAAGCAAGAGGGGCAGATTTCCTCCATTGTTTAAAGATGGTTTTAGGGCTATGAATTGAGGTATGTTATCTTAATCATATATGGGCTCTTCCACCCATAGATCCCACTAGGTTTTCCCCAATTGTGAAGTCAAAAACCCAATTCTAGCTAGGGTTTTCTTCTACATTGTGGTAGGGTTTATGTATGATTCCAATCTAGTGGATATTACCTAATTATGATTGTATTAACATTTAATTATGATATTATGATGATTTCATGTGACTTCTATGGTTAACCCTAGTCTATTTGATGAATATGATATTTTGTGGGTTTATGCCATTAGAGGTGAGATGGAAGGTTCATAGGTGATCTTCATACATCTATGTAATTTGTAGTAATTGTTCAAGGTTAGGAAAATATAATAATGAATTGAACTAGACCTTATTGAATATGATTGATCTGGACATGATGTTAGGCATGAAGATGAACTTAACCTGAAAGACTTCTCACAAATTAATCGTTCTAGCGTTGAACGGCTTCTCTTACCTAATTGAACTTAAGGCTATAGATCCTCCATACCTAGGTCATGGATGGTGATAGTTTCTCACACATGGTCTAAAAGTAGTAGTAGCTGGATTGGTTGTCAAGGACATCTTTCCATAAACTTGAGTCAACTAGAGACTTAATGATTATCTTGTGGGATTAATGCCTAGCACCGAGTGGATATTAAAATGAGATGGAATTTCCCACCTAGTTGAGTTTGGGCTTCTATGGAGGTTCCCACCTAGTTGAGTTTGGGCTTCCAACATGGGATCTCTCACCTAGAAGAGTCTGGATTTCCCAAAGTGTGTCTTATGAGATGGAAGCTTTCACCTTGGAGAGTTTTGGGTTTCTAGTAGCAATCTTTGTATCCCATAACTACGTGCCCCGTAGGAAAGTTAGCTAGTGGATCCCACTAAACTAACAACCCGGTTCTACCTTAGGCAAGTGGAACAACCCTTGATGGTCTAGGTAACACCTTGAGAGATCATGTGATAGCTAATATGTTCTTATGTCGGTTAAGGATATATCCCAATTAAACAAGATTAGTAATGAACTAAGATTATGCTCAATGTAGCATCTCCTAGACTTCAAACCTCATGGACTAAGATTATGCATAGTGTATGTAACATCCGACAATTTGAAATAGCTTTGAAGAGGCTTAGGATTGGAAATTTTCATTTTTGGAAAGAATTTTAAAGTTTTGGAAATTTGGCTAAGTATGGAAAAGGTAAGTTTTTGGCCAACTTTGATCCGTCGTAACTTCTAGCTCGTGATGAGTTAGAAGTATTTCCAGTTATGGTTGCATAGCCCTCGGAACGATCTTTCCGACGCCGCCAAGTTTGCTCAATTCCGAGTTCGTATGAGTGAGTTATGACCTTTGAAAGTTGGGCAGTTGACAAGGAAATCCGTCCGGGAATCATTAAGGGCATTTTGGTCTTTTCCCTAGCCTTTTATTTTGGTTATATAAATGTGTTAGGCTGATCATTTTGATCAGTTTTACCATTTTAAAAGAAGTGAGAGTGAGGGTTTTGAGAGAAGAAGAAGAGAAGAAGA
>NC_064291.1:15546209-15557517 GCF_019186545.1 Solanum stenotomum | reverse complement strand
CTTGCAATTGTATTTTGACTATGAGGGGAGCCGGTAGTATGTCATGGCCCCCGTCCTATCTATGTATGTAGAGGTATGCGTTGGACAAGAATTTTGTAAATGAGCTTGACTGTTGTTCTATGATGTCATTTTGAAATGGTTTGCCCTTAGTCCCTATTTCCCGTTAATTAATGTTGAATGTGCTTCCGCGACCGATGAAGTGTGATGACAAGTTTGAGAGGCTTGTTTGGGGTTCCTTCGGGTTCCTCATTCGCCATGTCACATCTAGGCCCTAGGCTTGGGTCGTGACACATAGTTTCCAACTAAATGTCCTTTTAAAATCATATTTTGCATGGTTATTATACTTAGTGCATTCTTGTACTAACACCATTCTTCTTCATCTTTAACAGCAAGTGTAGGTGATGGTGACTAAAGGGTCTTTCCTAGAAGTGATGAGCTTGGATTACTATTCCCAAGTTCGGGTGTGCCCTTAAAGATTCAAGGACCTTATGTTAAATAGTTTTCTTAAGTTCTATGTACTAGATAGTAGTTTCTTTTGGAATGTAAGGGTTGTGTCACTCTTGTGTTGTAGTCATGTTTTAAGATGGCTACCTTGAGACAAAGTACTCCAATTTTTGTATTAATGGTTTAATGAGGTGACTTTTAAGTATTGTGTTATATTATGAAAAAGTTTTAAATTTTCTGCTATTTTTCTATGATAAATGCTATGACGAATGCTAAGGCTTGTATAAGACCTCCGAGAGGTCGAATACGCCGGTAACGACTAAGGGGTGCTCTCGGGTCATTACACCATCACT
This sequence comes from Solanum stenotomum, assembly GCF_019186545.1. Lineage (NCBI taxonomy): Eukaryota > Viridiplantae > Streptophyta > Magnoliopsida > Solanales > Solanaceae > Solanum > Solanum stenotomum. The sequence goes on along the minus strand of NC_064291.1, from coordinate 15,556,720 downwards.
CTGGAAGTTAATCATAACTGCTACTAGTGCCTCAACACCTAGTCACTCTTCAATTTGCACTTCTGTTCCACTCTTAAATCTATAAGTTATAGCAAATATTGTTTGGAGCTCACCATTCTGCTTCATGGATTTACAAATATTGAAAGTTGCTTCTTTATTGTTTAGTCTGAACTTCATCTGCCCCTTGCTCATATCAACCAATGCATACCCTGTGGCAAGGAATGGTCTCCCAAGGATGATGCGAACCTCAAAATCAACCTCACAGTCAAGAATCACAAAATCCGCCGAAAAAATGAAAGACTCCACTTTCATTAGCACATCATGGAGTACACCAATGGGCCTCTTCACAGTTCGATCAGCCATCAGTAACTGCATGGTAATGGGCTTTGGGTCCCCTAGACCCAGCTTCTTGTAAATAGACAATGGCATGAGGTTGATGCTAGCACCAAGGTCACACAATGCCTTAGCAAAGTGTAACAGCCTGATAGTACATGGAATCAGGAAGGCACCAGGATCCTCCTTCTTTTGCACAAGAGACCTTGTAGCAATAGCACTACAATGCTGCAATCTGTCATCATCTTCAAAACTTACAAACCTCTTCTTTGTAACCATATCTTTCATAAACTTTACATACCCAGGCATTTGCTCCAAAGCTTCTATCAATGAAACGTTGATGAAAAGTTTCTTCAACATAGTAATAAACCTGCGATATTTACCATCTTCAATCTTCTTCACTATCCTTTGTGGAAAAAGTGGTGGAGTTCTAGGTATGGGGACCACTTTCTGAGATATCTCCGCTTATTTCTTTGCCGCATTCTCAGTTTCTTCTGTAACCTCTACCACATCATCTTCTTTTCTAATCTCAACTTCCACCCCAGATGGCCTGGGTGGATATATGGATTTCTTACCCCCTGAGTAGTAACTACCATACAATGACCGTCATTCTTTGGATTCTGGATGGTGTTGCTTGGAGGAGTACCAGGTTGACGTGGGTTCGTTGTAGTAGACAACTGGGTCATCTGCTGCTCTAGGTGCTTTATTGACACTGCATGGGCATCAACCTTTTGACCAATACCAGACAAGTCATTTCTCATCTCCTTCACATTCTCATCAGTTGCATCAAACCTACTTATCATCATTTGCGTCATATCTTCAATACGCGCCATATTGCCTCTAGCCTCCCTAGTACCAGATTCCCAATTTTGAGGAGGAACATAAAGTCCAACCCGATCATTTATGTTGCCATAGTTGTTCCTATTGTAGTTTTTGTCGCGATTGAAGTTCCCATCCTGGACATATTGACCCTCTCGGTTGTAATTTTCATAGTTCTGACCTTGGTTTCCTTGACTTTGGCGCCAATTTTACGCGTTGGATCCTTGGGCGTTTGGTCGAAAACCCCCCGTCTGATCATTCATCGCATAAGCATCCTCTCCATAGTAACATTCTTCATCTGGTGGCGGAGTTCTTGTCAAGTAATTCACAGCATTTACCTTCTCTGCACCTCCATTCACATGCTTCAATACCAACCCCAACTCGGTCCTCATCTTAGCCATCTCCTCACGAATCTCATCCGCAGATAGGGTGTTTGTATTCTGAATGGCAAATGTGTTTCTCCCAGTATCTGACCTCTGACCTCCTAGTGCTCCATGCTTTATTGTTGCGAGAGATCTTTTCCAGTTTTTCACAAATCTGTTCATATGTGCAGTCTCCATACGAACCTCCTACATTAGTATCAAGCACTGTTTTATTGTTGTCATCGTGACCTAGATAGAAATAGTCCTTTAGTGACTCATCAGCAAAACGGTGATTAGGGACACCTTTTACAAATGCAGTGAATCTATCCCAAGAGCTACTCACAGACTCTCCAGGTAATGCTACAAAATTGTTGACCCTATCTTTGTGATTTAGCTTCTAGTACCTTTCTTGGAACACATCCGTCAGTTGGTCCCATGTAAAGATTGAGTTATAAGGAAACTTAGTGAACCATACTGCACCATTGCCTGTCAGTGATAGAGGGAATACTCCTAATCCGATGACATCCACATCCAAGTCTAGTCTACCTACACAACTTTTGCAAACTACCCTTAGCTTGGCTAAGTAATCATGTGGGTCCTCCGAGGCAATCATGAGAATAAGCCCCTTGCTGTAAGCATCTACATCAAGCTACTAGTCACCACAAATGTGTACCCTGCAGGTAGAGGGTGTAGGACAATAGGTCCATTTGAGTCTGCTATATTAACGTTGCCCCAATAATTGTCATGTTGTCGTGGGCCTGGTGGATCTTGCACCCTCAATGCATCTCCCAATTGATTATCAGCTGGAATCTGATTGTCCCTACCAACTACCCTTGGTTGTTATAAATCAACTGCATTACCTAGATTTCCTCCAATCGAATTATCTCCCGGATTGTTCATTCCTCGCAAAGTGCGGTTCAACTCTGGATCGTAAGGAGTAAGTGGTTCACCCTGGCTCCATGTACTTAGCATACACTAGAGTAGGAACCTGAGAGAGACAAAAACAAAAAGAAAAAGTAAAATTAGGAAATATTTGACTAACGTTCAATAATGTAGATAAAATAAATCTAAAAGCCAAATTCCACGGCAGCGGCGCCAAAATTTGATACCCTCAAATTACACCTCCCTAAAGAAGCATAAGCGATCGTTATCAAGTAAAGAACCCAACTTGTAGGTTGGGGTCGATCCCACGAGGAAAATAGTTTAGACCTTACTTTAACCAACAATTATATTCAATTAGTCAAATTACTTCCAGAAACAAGTAATTAAATAGGGGGGATTTGTGAAACAAATTGTAAAAAATCAATAAGTGATCAATACACAAAAGTCAATCTTTGTTGTTATCAAAATGAGAGAATTAACTAGGGTATACGTGTTCCCCACAAGCTCATAACACAGTAATCCTAGTAATAGCAATCCTTTCCTAATATATTACATGCAAAGTGGTAAGTTATGTATCTCTAAATCCTTGGTCCGACATCTAGAGAATTTAACCTTGCACCTTGGTCCGGCTACGTGTGTATAATTTACTAACCCTTACCTACACCTCATATTAGCCATCATAATCGATGTTTGGCTTGGTTATTACTTCGCACCAATCGACAGTAGACTATTAGATAGTATCACACTAAATCTATGTTGATAATTCTTTTCTTGTTAATTACCTCCTTGGACCAGCAAGTAGTAACAAGGAGAGTTCTAATGTTGGCCACCGTTACAAAAACTTCTAAACGAAAGAATTATCAATACATGTAAAATACTAGTCAAGAATTGCTTATTTACTACTCATACTTTGTTAATCTCTCATGGTTCACACAACCCTAGTTGTTGATTTAGTTACCCATATTAGCAAGAGCACAATTCATAGTTTTAGACGAAGAAAGCATTAACTTACTTAAGGAGAATAATAAACCCAGAAATTCAACTTGAATTGCAAAACCAAAATCTTCAAAACGAACTTAGGAAATCAATAATTGCTAGGTTTGCAAATTAATCTCCCCATTCACAAAGTAAAACTAGAATAATAATGTCTAACCCCCTAAAACGAGGTTTACATACCCTATTTATAGAAAACAAGTCCTAAGTTAAAAAGGAAACAAATTAAGGAAAGTTTGTTCAGGCACGCGTCTTCATTCCACGAGACTGACTCACAAACTGTCAATGGATCTACGGTCCGTGAGTCCTTTCCGTCAGCCAGGACTTGGAAAATATTTCAGCTTTCACCAATCAGCTTCTCTGAAGCAAACGACGGAACTGCAGTACAGACCGTAGATCGATCTACGGTCCGTCAATCCCCCTCCGTGGCTCCACACTTAGAACCTTCAAAAATCAGGTACTGGAACCCTCGTAGTATCAATCTACGGATCAACATTATGGTCCGTAGATTAATCTACGAACCGTCAATGGCCACCGCGGTTTCACCCTTGGTCAGATTTCCCTGATTTGCCTTCCATGCCTTGTTTGCTGATCTACGGTCATCACCTACAGACCGTCAATGGACCTACTGTCCATAGATCACTTCCTTGAACGCACTTTTTCTGCATTTCTTTCAGCTGTCTCTTTATTTCTGCGCTTGAACATCATTCCTGCAAAATATGATAAAAACACATCGAAACCAATTCAAAAAGGCCCTAGACACACCCAACTTGTAAGTGAAATATATTAGAAATGTCGTAAAGTCACGGCATATCAGACATGCCACCCCGATAGCGGGCACGAGGAGTTACTATAAATGAAGAAACAGCTGCTTCCAAGGACAAAGCAACAAAGCTACCTCCAAAGGGAGGCAAAGTAAAGGGAAAAGTGCCCATGGCCGAGACACCATAGTACAGCTCTGGCAGTGAGGGGAAATCTTATGACTCTCAGGCTTCTATCTCTAAGTATGAGGATGACTAACTGTTACAAGCCGGCAGAGCAAAACTTCAGTCTAAGGTGATGCTTGATTTGTCTAGGATCCAAGTGCCTTAGACTATTCTTCCTCCTCCAGCTACTACAGAGATTGTGGTCTCGGCGCCACCCGTTTAGGGTCCTCCTCCCCGATCACTCAACCGTTTAAAGGACGAGAGATTGAGGACCATCTTATAGGAGAAGAGATTGTCAAAAGATGGTGTGGTGGAGAGGTATCCAGCAGTGTGGGACACTCTTAGGTTCCACAAATTTCACATCTTCACCAAGCTCTATGGCCCATATATTTCCACCTGGGTCCAAGAGTTCTACGCATCCTATAGTGACTTGGTGCCTCATGGGAAGAAGAAGGTTAGTGCCTTTAAATAGTGGACCGTGTAGTGGTCCAGGAGAAGAAAATTAGATGCAGCAATGATGATATGAATGATGTGTTTGAGCATGCCACCGACCTCATACATGACTATCAGAGCATTATCCTTCTATTTGGCACCAACCCAAGGTGGATTGAGGTTGGAGCACTGAAAGAGAAGAAAGATCTTAATGTGGATGCTAGGTACTGGTTTGGATTTATTAGCAACTCGATCATGCTGTCTCAAAATGAGTCTATCCTTCGGCACCCAAAGGTTGTTTGCCTTGTGTCCATCATAGCTCGGAAGAGGCTAAATTTAGGTTTGACTATCGAGCAGGAGATGGCTATAAGGGTTTAAAGTTTGGGCTTTTTTTAGTGTTTTTAGAGTTTTTTTAGGATTTAAAATTAAGGTTATTTTAGGTTTAGGGTTTTTTTAGGGTTTAGGATTTAAGGCTTTTAATCTTTAGGTTTAGGGGTTTTAAAGGTATTTTTTAGGTTGTTTTAAGGGTTTTTAGCATTATGTTTATCTAGAGTTCTAAGGGTTTAGGGTTTCTTAGTGTTTTTAGAGGGTTAAAGGTTTCTTGGGGTTTCTTATGGTTTTTCGAAACTTAAAGTTCAGAGTTTAGAGTTTTGGCATTAAGGTGTCGGCATGAGGCCCTACGATATATGGTTTATAATTTAGGGTTTAGGGTTTAAGCTCAAAGGTACAGGGATGGGAATAGTCTTTAAGGTTTAAGCCCTATGATTTCGGGTTTCTTTAGGGTTTAGGATTTAGGCCCAAAGGTTTACGGTATAGAGTTTAGGTCCTACGGTTTAGGATTTAAAGTTTAGGGATCTTAGGGGGTTATTATGGTATTTTTAATGTTTTTTTCCTAGTTTAAAGTTTAGGGTGTCTTAGGTTAATGGACTTTTTATGCTTTATGGCTTCGGGTTCCTTAAGTTTAGGGTTTTAAAGGTTTTTAGGGTATTTTTGGGGGGTTTTAGGGGTTTTAGGATCCCTTAGGGTTTCTTCTGGTTTAGGGTTTAGGGTTTAGATTTTAGGCAATAAGGTTTAGTGTTTAGGCCCTTAGGTTTAGGGCTTACGATTTAAGGTTCAGGGTTTAAGCCCTAAGGTTTGTGATTGGGTTTGGTGTTTAAAGTTTAGGCCCTATAGTTAAAGCTTTTTACGGTTTAAGATTTAATCCTAAGGTTTAGGGGTTTTTATGTTTAAGGCCTTTTTTAGGATTTAGGGTCTAGGGCTTTGGGTTCTTTAGGATTAAGGGGTTTTTAGATTTCTTTATATTGATTTTAGAGTTTTTTATGTTTAGGGGTTTTCAGGTTTTGTTTAGTGTTTTTAGGGTGTTTTTAGGGCTTAGGGTTTGTTGTTGTTTTTATAGGGTTAAAGTTTCTTAGGGTTTCTTAGAACGTAGGTTTTAGAATTTAGATTTTTGGCCTTAAGGTTTAGGGATCAAGCCCTAAGGTTTAGGATTTACAATTTAGGGTTTAGGGTTTAGGGTTTAAGCCGAAAGGTATAGTGATATAGTCTTTAAGGTTTAGGTCCTATGTTTTAGGGTTTTTTAGGGTTTAGGATTTAGGCCCTAAGGTTTACAGAATAGAGTTTAGTACCTATGGTTTAGGATTTAATGTTTTGGGTTTTTGAGGGGTTGTTAAGGTTTTTTCAGTGTTTAAAGTTTTGACTGTTTTAGGTTTATGGTCATTTTACGCTTTATGGATTTGATTTCTTTAAGTTTAGGGGTTTAAAGTTTTTAGGGTGTGTTTAGGGTTTTCAAGGTTTAGGATTTTTTGTGTTTTTAGTGTTCCTTAGGGTTTTTAGGTTTTCTTGGGTTTCCTACGATTTCTTATGGCTTTGGGTTTAGGGTTTAGGGTTTTGATTTTAGGCCATAAGGTTTAGGGTTTACAATTTAACGTTTAGGGTTTAATCCTTAAGTGGTACGACCCAAGGGTATACCCTAGAAGTAACACGGTGTACTTGACCTCGAAGGGGTCTCATACAAGCCCTTAGCATATCATGAACATAAGATAATAGAATAATACGGAAAATGTAAAAACTTTATCCATACAATCGAAATCTTTATAAAATGCAAGCGGAAGTCTTTCTACACTTTGTCTCAAACCATCTAAACTCAAACTTTGAATTTAAAACTCTTGGGACATAGCCCATACAATAGTCTTAAAACATGAAATAAAAGACATAAAGGAAATAGTTGGTCTTGTCCTCGAAGCTATGAGGACTCACAAAAATCTTCAACTTCTTTATATGATAAATGCCATGACGAATGCTAAGGGCTTGTATAAGACCTCCGAGAGGTCGAATATGCCGATAATGGCAAGGGGGTGCTCTCGGGTCGTTACAACATTAATGTGTCTGACAAAAGTAGTAGTTCAACAGGGGTTAAGGGGTGCAGATAAAGGGCGATGATAGTACTCTCAGCGAGTCGCCGAGTGTTTTCGACGCCTTCAGACTTCTCGCCGAGGGTTATAGAATCAAACATCTATCAATGTGCAAAATCATCGGGGGAGTGGAGCCACTAGGTGAACCGCTGAGTCATTCAGCGAGCTCGACTCATCTCGCCATTCGACCCAACATGCCTCTTTTCGACCCACCTTCTCGAATTCAATCCCCAAATCCTAGAAAAACAAATTAAAGCATGCACTCATAGAATTCAAACAAGACCCGCACTACCCACTCTCTTGAGGTACTCAGACATCCCCCAAATTTGTCAGATTTTGGTCATATAACAATGTTTGCTCTTAAGATTGATGCAACTCGCTCTTTCATCGAGCAACTTTCGTCGTTCCGTGCACACATGGGCTAATCAGACTTCACCCAATCAACCTAACAACTAACATGCAACACCTCTATCGATATCAATCAATTCAAAGTACAAACACTTTAATCAATTCAGTCATGTAAGCAGTTTAAGCATAGTTTACGAATTGAAAATAGCATCATAGCAACCTATTCCAATCAAAGAGGCCCAACACACATCAATATGATACGATTATTGTAAAAGAGTCCAAATTTGTAAGGATAAGTTCAGGGTTTTAGAGACTAACCTTTAATGTCGATTACAAAGTGATCGAAATGCTAGGTGGCAAAGAAATCCCAAGTCGAAGCACCAATCAGCAATTATAATACTAGTTGATAGCAATAATCTTTAAAATGCTACTATTGTGTGAGTTTGTGAAGCATAAAAGCGACGGGTTTTTAAAATTTTTGTAATGTTTGGCCATATATTAACAGTCCAATTCATAGCCTTTCGGAGACGTTAGTCATATCGCTGATCGCATAAGCGATTCGCCGAATGTATTCTTACCTTGCTGAATTTTATAGGATATCACTTGTCTTAGGGTCTGATAATGGTTCCAATTGGGGATGAAACCAATTGAAATCAAATGAGAAATGAAACAACACAAAAGTAAGATAGATGAGAAATAAGAGATGAGAAGAGAAGAAAGAAAGGCAATTGAATAAACAATCAACCAAGGAAGAAGACAAAACTTGAATTCAAAAAGAAACAACTCAAATTGAAAACCACAAATGAGCAATCTCAAGTGAAATCAAGGTTAAAGAAGTCCTAAATCAACAATGAGAATTCACCCATTACTAATCTAGATTAAGCTACACTAAGCTAGACTATCCTACAGGGATTCCACCCTTAAACTACACTCTTTAAAGAGTTTGTTCATTTCACATTCAAAATCCATATAGTCTAAATCTTCCAAAATAAAAGAGACTACTATTTATACTAATAAAATAAAGAAGACACTTATTTGACAATTTACCCTTAATGAGGTAAGGGCCTTGTTTGGTTGTCTTGTTTTGTGAATTCTTGAAAATAAAGTAAAGAAGACACTTCTTCCTTAATGAGGTAAGGGCCTTGTTTGGTTGTCTTCTTTTGTGAATTCTTGAAATTGTGAGATGACCATTTGCACAAATGGCCTCTTTCTTCTTTCTCTTCACTTAGATGGACCTTCCACACATTGTACTTCTTGATTTTGTGTCCATCAAGCTCCTCTAATGCTTTTTACGCGATCCATGCTATCCATGTTGTTATCAGGGTCCTAACGGCGGATCAAATCAAATGCGCCGATCGGGTCGGCGATTAGCCAACTAGGTCTTCAGTTCGCCAAATTGCAATTTTTTTACTCGTTCCCTCATTTGCCGGCACCACTAACACACCAATTATTCTAACAAAAGAATTTAAAGCAATAAAGACTTGGGTTGCCTCCCAATAAGCGCCTTATTTAACTTCGTGGCTCAACACAAGTCCTTACTCAATCTCGCAGATTGGGAGTGACCCTAGCATTATTAGGCAACCAGTAGGTCATTTGAGTGGAGGAGCGGTACTGCAAAACTCAAGAGCGACCTAATAAGCTGGATTGATCTATAGTGAGAACCAACCATTTGATTTAACACTTCAACATTCTCCTGTATCTCGTTTATCACCCGATCCTGTTCAATGACCTTTTGGAGAATTATTTGCAGCGTATTCTCAACACGGTTGTGTCCATTTCCTCTAGACTTCCGCCGCTCATGAGGAGGTATGTACTTCCCCAGACTTGTGCACTAGTTTTCCACATCTGAAACTTTGGTGGCCAAGTTGTTCAACTAAGTTACCAGCACAATTAATATGAAGTCACCCTCGACTTCTTGATTCGACTCAACTGATTTGGCACCACTACTTTCAGCCATTTTCAGGAGGTCTGCGTAAAATCAAAGCTCAAAGAAAAGTAAAACTACGAATAAAGTTAGTAAGCTACAACTAAGAATAGAAATTTTAGTAAACTACAAATTCTCAAACAACATCACTCCCCGGCAGCGGCGCCATTTTGATGCTTATCGTGACCAACGACACTATCCTACGATATGAGTGTCTACGATCGTTGATAATATAGTAACCCAACCAAGGGTTGGGTTTGTGTCCAAAGGGAGCGGTTTTGAGAATTAATAGCCAATTAGAATTTCATTTATATTAGTCGTAGTTAAAGACATTTGCGATAAAAGACAATGTAAATTAAAGGGGTGACACAAAAGTGTCAAATATCAAAGAGGGGTTTTGTAACAAGTATATAAACAACAAAATAAACAAGAAAATCAAGTATGGGGCAAGGTTCTTGGGATATGACCGCAATACATGTTGAGATAGATTGTTGGGTACATGCTTTCGATAGGAAATTTGCACAATAATAGTTACTAGGCTAAGCTGTAAATGGAAATAAGTTCCCTCTCGGGCAACTTACCCCATTTCAAATGCGTTCCTCTCGGACACCCATTTGCCGCATGAAGACCAGCCTACGCCTTATCCCACTCACTCTCTCAAGTTGATTGTTAGGATATGGGACTAGGGCTCACCCTCTCGGGCGGAACCTCATGTCAACCCACCCCTTAGGCCATCAGTCTAGTGGTTTTGGTTTCACGACCTACCTCTCTGTCAAGCGGAAAACACATGGGTGGCTTTGTATTTGCAGCTACAAACCCTTTAGATTAAACCACAACCACTAGGTGAAATCACCATTAAATTACATCTACCCTCACTACAAGAAAAAGGCTTATTTAAGACCAACATGTGGCAACCAGTCAAAAATCTAGTCCCTAAAAATGTACTTACTAGGAATAGATTTTCATACGGTCCTTACTTTTTAGTATTTTCATTTTAATTCGAGTTGTGGCAAAATTTGTTCGCTGAAAAGAAAATATTCCGGTCCCTAAATTGTCTAACTAATGTGAGTGGACTAAAATG
>NC_064291.1:15545691-15546109 GCF_019186545.1 Solanum stenotomum | reverse complement strand
TGTAGTTTATATTCTAATTTATTTATTTTTATTTCTAGATATAAAATCGTCTTTCTTTGTGCTATTATAGATTTGTGAGAAATTCCTGCGAATATATTATTGTTAAGTCTATTTTGCCTATGTTCTAATTCTTGTCTTTTTGCTATATTATTTCATTAAGTTTTTGTCTATACTCGTTATTCTTGTTATTCATTGTATTTTTAAGTATTGAATATATTTATATTTTATTTTAGATATATTATCTATTAATTTGTCTAATTTTTCGTTATCAGTCTTTGTGATATTAAGTTGTTTATATTCCAGGTATAATTTGTTTAATTTTCTTCTTATTTTTCTTAATTTTCTACTCGTATGTTTCTTATTACCAGCCTATGCCCAAAATCCCTGAGACACACCCAATCTTTACTAAGGTCCTATT